>NC_092288.1:19514434-19626934 GCF_036320965.1 Panulirus ornatus | reverse complement strand
TTTTTCCAAAAGAAGGAACAGAGAATTGGGCCAGGTGAGGGTATTCCCTCAAAGGCCCAGTCCTCTATTCTTAACGCTACCTCGCTAATGCGGGAAATGGCGAATAGTTTGAAAGAAGAAAGAAAAGAATATATATATATATATATATATATATATATATATATATATATATATATATATAGAGAGAGAGAGAGAGAGAGAGAGAGAGAGAGAGAGAGAGAGAGAGAGAGATGCATACATATGATTAACATACATATGGTGAGCGTAAGTGAGCTTGGGAAGGAGACTTGTGTCAGGAAGTTCCAGGAGAGACTGAGTACATAGTGGAAAAAGGTGCGAACAAAGGACGTAAGGGGAGTGGGGAAGGAATGGGATGTATTTAGGGAAGCAGTGATGGTTTGCGCAAAAGATGCTTGTGGCATGAGAAGCAGGGAAGGTGGGCAGATTACAATGGGTAGTGAGTGGTAGGATGAAGAAGTAAGATTATTAGTGAAAGAGAAAAAAAGAGCCATTTGGACGATTTTTGCAGGGAAATAATGTAAATGAGTGGGAAATGGATGAAAGAAAGAGGCAGGAGGTCAAGATATGGGTACAAGAGATGAAAAAGAGAGGAAATGAGAGTTGGGGTGAGAGAGTATGATTGAATTTCAGGAAGAATGGAAAGATGTTTTGGAAGTAGGTAAATAAACTGCGTAAGACAAGTTAAGAAATGGGTACATAAGTGAAAGGGGATAATTGGGAGGTGATAACAAGTAGCTGTGATGTGAAACGGAGATGGAGTGAGTATTTTCAAGATTTGTGTGATGTGTATGATGATACAGTGGCAGATATAGGGTGTTTTGGCTCGAGGTGAAGTGCAAAGTGACAGGCTCAGGGAGAATGATTTGGTAAACAGAGACTAGGTAGTAAAAGCTTTGCAGAAGATGAAAGCTGGTAAAGCAGCAGGTTTGGATGGTATTGCAGTGGAATAAATTAATTAGGGGCGTGTCTGTATTACTGACTGGTTGGTAAGGTTATTTAATGTATGCATGGCTCATGGTGAGTTGCCTGAGGATTGACTGAATGCTTGCATTGTGCCATTGTACAAAGGCAATGGGAATAAAGGTGAGTGCTCATATTACAGAGGTATAAGGTTCTTGAGTATTCCAGGGAAATTACATGAGAGATACCGGTATTGATTGAGAGGGTGAAAGCATATACAAAGCATCAAATTGGGGAAGAGCAATGTGGTTTCAGAAGTGGTAGAGGATGTGTGGATCAGGTGTTTGCTTTGAACAACGTATGTGAGAAATACTCAGAAAACAAATGGATTTGTATATAGAATTTATGGATCTTGAGAAGGCATATGGTAGAGTTGATAGAGATGATCTGTGGAAGGTATTAAGACTATATGGTGTGGGAGGCAAGTTGTTAGATGCAGTGAAAAGTTTTTATCGACGATGTAAGGCATGTACAGTACGAGTAGGGAGAGAGGATAGTAATTGGTTCTCAGTGAGTGTTGGTTTGCGGCAGGGGTGCGTGATGTCTCCATGGTTGCTTAATTTTTTTATGGATGTTGTTGTTAGGGAGGTAAATGCAAGAGTTTTGGAAAGGGAGACGAGTATTCAGTCTGTTGTGGAGAGAGAGCTTGGGAAGTGAGTCAGTTGTTGTTAGCTGATGATACATCGCTGGTGGCTGATTTAGGTGTGAAACTGCAAAAGCTAGTGACTGAGTTTGGTAAAGTGTGTGAAAGAAGGAGGCTGAGAGTAAATGTAAATAAGTGCAAGGTATTAGGTGCAGTAGGGTTAAGGGGAAAGTCAATTGGGAGGTAAGTTTCAATGGAGAAGAACTGGGGAAGTGAATTGTTTCAGACATTTCGGAGTGGATTTGGCAGCGGATGTAACCATGGAAGCGGAAGTGAATCATAGGGTGGGGGAGGTGGCGCAAGTTTTGGGAGCGTTGAAGAATGTGTGGAAGTCGAGAACGTTATCTTAGAAACCAAAAATGGGTACGTTTGAAGTAATGTTATATGGTTTCGAGGCGTGGGCTATAGACAGAGTTGTGGGGAGGAGGGTAGATGTCCTGGAAATGAGATGTTTGAAGACAATATGTGATGTGATATGATTTTATCGAGTAAGTAATGAAAGGGTAAGAGAGTTGTGTGGTAGAAAAAAAGAGTATGGATGAGATAGCAAAAGAGGGTGCTTTGAAATGGTTTGGTTACATGGGGCGAATGAGAGAGGAAAGATTGCCCGAGAGGATATATGTGTCAGAGGTGAAGGGAACGAAGAGAAGTGGGAGACTAAATTGGAGGTGGAAATATAGAGTGAAAAAGATTCTTTGTGATGGGGGCCTGAACAGCCAGGAGGGTGAAAGGCGTGCAAGGAATAGAATGACTTGGAACGATGTGGTATACCGGATCGACATTTTGTCAATAGATTGAACCAGGCCATGTGTAGCGTCTGGGGTAAACCATGAAAAGTTTTGTGGGGCCTGGATGTGGAAACGGAGCTATGGTTTCGGTGCATTATATATGACAGCTAGAAACTGAGTGTGAACCAATGTGGCCTTCGTTGTCTTTTCTTAGCACTACCTTACGCACATGCTGGGGGAGGGGGTTGTCATTCTATGAGTCGGGGAGGCGGCGGCAATGAATAAGGGCAGACAGTATGAGTTATGTGTATGCATGTATATTTCTGTATATATGCATGTATATATACATATATATATATATATATATATATATATATATATATATATATATATATATATATGTGTGTGTGTGTGTGTGTGTGTACATTGAGATGTATAGGTATGTATATTTTCGTGTGTGGACGTGTATGTATATACATGTGTATGGGGGTGGGTTGGGACATTTCTTTTGTCTGATTCCTTGCGCTACCTCGCAAGCGCGGGAGACAGCGACAAAGCAAAATGACATAAAAATAATATATATATATATATATATGTAAATATATATATACATATATATATATATATATATATATATATATATATATATATATATATATATATATATATATATATATATATATATATATATATATATATATATATATATATATATATATACGCGTATATATATACGCGTCGACACACGCAAATATACATACCTATACATCTCAGTGTACACATATATATACACACACAGACACATATATATACACCCATGCACACAATTCACACAGTCTGCCTTTATTCATTCCCATCGCCACCTCGCCACACATGGAATACCATCCCACTCCCCCCTCATGTTTGCGAGGTAGCACTAGGAAAAGACAACAAAAGACCCATTCGTTCACACAGTATCTAGCTGTCATGCAATAATGCCCGAAATCACAGCTCCCTTTCCACGTCCAGGCCCCACACAACCTCCCATGGTTTACACCAGACGCTTTACATGCCCTGATTCAATCCACTGACAGCACGTCAACCCCGGTATACCACATCGATCCAATTCACTCTATTCCTTGCACGCCTTTCACCCTCCTGCATGGTCAGGCCCCGATCACTCAAAATCTTTTTCATTCCATCTTTCCACCTCCAATTTGGTCTCCCACTTCTCCTCGTTCCGTCCATCTCCGACACATATATCCTCTTGTTCAATCTTTCTTCACTCATTCTCTCCATGTGCCCAAACCGTTACAAAACACACTCTTCTGCTCTCTCAACCACGCTCTTTTTATTTCCACACATCTCTCTTACCCTTACATTACTTACTCGATCAAACCACCTCACACCACACATTGTCCTCAAAATTCTCATTTCCAGCACATCCACCCTCCTGCGCACAACTCTATCCATAGCCCACGCCTCGCAACCATACAACATTGTTGGAACCACTATTCCTTCAAGCATACCCATTTTTGCTTTCCCAGATATATATATGATATATATATATATATATATATATATATATATATATATATATATATATATATATATATATATATATATATATATATATATATATATATATATATATATATATATATATATATATGTATATATATATATATATATATATATGAAAGCCGGCAAGGCAGCAGGTTTGGATGGTATTACAGTGGCATTTATTAAAAAAGTGGGTGACTATATTATTGATTGGTTAGTAAGATTATTTAATGTATGTATGACTCATCGTTAGGTGCCTGAGGATTGGCGGAATGCGTGCATAGTGCCATTGTACAAAGGCAAAGGGGATAAGAGTGAGTGCTCAAATTACAGAGGTATAAGTTTGTTGAGTATTCCTGGTAAATTATATGGGAGGGTATTGATTGAGAGGGTGAAGGCATGTACAGAGCATCAGATTGGGGAAGAGCAGTGTGGTTTCAGAAGTGGTAGAGGATGTGTGGATCAGGTGTTTGCTTTGAAGAATGTTTGTGAGAAATACTTAGAAAAGCAAATGGATCTGTATGTAGCATTTATGGATCTGGAGAAGGCATATGATAGAGTTGATAGAGATGCTCTGTGGAAGGTATTAAGAATATATGGTGTGGGAGGCAAGTTGTTAGAAGCAGTGAAAAGTTTTTATCGAGGATGTAAGGCATGTGTACGTGTAGGAAGAGAGGAAAGTGATTGGTTCTCAGTGAATGTAGGTTTGCGGCAGGGGTGTGTGATGTCTCCATGGTTGTTTAATTTGTTTATGGATGGGGTTGTTAGGGAGGTAAATGCAAGAGTTTTGGAAAGAGGGGCAAGTATGAAGTCTGTTGTGGATGAGAGAGCTTGGGAAGTGAGTCAGTTGTTGTTCGCTGATGATACAGCGCTGGTGGCTGATTCATGTGAGAAACTGCAGAAGCTGGTGACTGAGTTTGGTAAAGTGTGTGAAAGAAGAAAGTTAGGAGTAAATGTGAATAAGAGCAAGGTTATTAGGTACAGTAGGTTTGAGGGTCAAGTCAATTGGGAGGTAAGTTTGAATGGAGAAAAACTGGAGGAAGTAAAGTGTTTTAGATATCTGGGAGTGGATCTGGCAGCGGATGGAACCATGGAAGCGGAAGTAGATCACAGGGTGGGGGAGGGGGCGAAAATCCTGGGAGCCTTGAAGAATGTGTGGAAGTCGAGAACATTATCTCGGAAAGCAAAAATGGGTATGTTTGAAGGAATAGTGGTTCCAACAATGTTGTATGGTTGCGAGGCGTGGGCTATGGATAGAGTTGTGCGCAGGAGGATGGATGTGCTGGAAATGAGATGCTTGAGGACAATGTGTGGTGTGAGGTGGTTTGATCGAGTAAGTAACGTAAGGGTAAGAGAGATATGTGGAAATAAAAAGAGCGTATATGAGAGAGCAGAAGAGGGTGTTTTGAAATGGTTTGGGCACATGGAGAGAATGAGTGAGGAAAGATTGACCAAGAGGATATATGTGTCGGAGGTGGAGGGAACGAGGAGAAGTAGGAGACCAAATTGGAGGTGGAAAGATGGAGTGAAAAAGATTTTGTGTGATTGGGGCCTGAACATGCAGGAGGATGAAAGGAGGGCAAGGATCAGAGTGAATTGGATCGATGTGGTATACCGGGGTTGACGTGCTGTCAGTGGATTGAATCGGGGCATGTGCAGCGTCTGGGGTAAACCATGGAAAGATGTGTAGGTATGTATATTTGCGTGTGTGGACGTATGTATATACATGTGTATGGGGCTGGGTTGGGCCATTTCTTTCGTCTGTTTCCTTGCGCTACCTCGCAAACGTGGGAGACAGCGACAAAAAAAAATATATATATATATATTATCCCTGGAGATAGGGGAGAAAGAGTACTTCCCACGCATTCCTCACGTGTCGTAGAGGGCGACTAAAGGGGACGGGACCAGTGGGCGAGAAACCCTCCCCTCCTTGTATTTTAAAATTCTAGAATGGGAAACAGAAGAAGGAGTCACGCGAGGAGTGCTCATCCTCCTCGAAGGCTCAGATTCGGGTGTATAAATGTGTGTGGATGTAACCAAGATGAGAAAAAAGGAGAGATAGGTAGTATGTTTGACGAAAGGAACATGGATGTTTTGGCTCTGAGTGAAACGAAACTAAAGGGTAAAGGGGAAGAGTGCTTTGGGAATGTTTTGGGAGTAAAGTAAGGGTTCGTGAGAGGACAAAAGCAAGGGAAGGAGTAGCACTACTCCTGAATCAAGAGTTGTGGGAGTATGTGATAGAGTGTAAGAACGTAAATTCTAGAATGATACGGGTAAAACTGAAAGTTGATGGAGAGAGATGGGTGATTATTGGTGCATATGCACCTGGGCATGAGAAGAAAGATCATGAGAGCAAGTGTTTTGGGAGCAGCTGAATGAGTGTGTTAATGGTTTTGATGCACAAGACCGGGTTATAGTGATGGGTAATTTGAATGCAAAGGTGAGTAATATAGCAATTGAGGGAATGGAGTGTTTAGTGTTGTAAATGGAAATGGTGAAGAGCTTGTAGATTTATGTGCCGAAAAAGGACTTGTGATTGGAAATACCTGGTTTAAAAAGCGAGATATACATAAGTATACGTATGTAAGTAGGAGAGATGGCCAGAGAGCGTTATTGGATTACGTGTTAATTGATAGACGCACGAAAGAGAGACTTTTGGATGTTAATGTGCTGAGAGGTGCAATTGGAGGGATGTCTGATCATTATCTTGTGGAGGCGAAGGTGAAGGTTTGTGGGGGTTTTCAGAAGAGAAAAGAGAATGTTGGGCTGAAGAGAGAGGTGAGAGTAAATGAGCTTGAGAAGGAGACTTGTGTGAGGAAGTACCATAAGAGACTGAGTACAGAATGGAAAAAGGTGAGAACACAGGAGGTTAGGGGAGTGGGGGAGGAATGGGATGTATTTAGGGAATCAGTGATGGCTTGCGCAAAAGATGCTTTTGGCATGAGAATCGTGGGAGGTGGGTTGATTAGAAAAGGTAGTGAGTGGTGGGATGATGAAATAAGATTATTAGTGAAAGAGAAGAGAGAGGCATTTGAACGATTTTTGCAGTGAAAAAATGCAAATGAGTGGGAGAGGTATAAAAGAAAGAGGCATGAGATGAAAAGAAAGGTGCAAGAGGTGAAAAAGAGGTCAAATGAGAGTTGGGGTGAGAGAGTATTATTAAATTTCAGGGAGAATAAAAAGATGTTTTTGAAGGAGGTAAATAAAGTGCGTAAGACAAGGGAGCAAATGGGAACTTCAGTTAAGGGGGCTAATGGGGAGGTGATAACAAGTAGTGGTGATGTGAGAAGGAGATGGAGTGAGTGTTTTGAAGGTTTGTTGAATGTGTTTGATGAAAGAGTGGCAGATATAGGGTGTTTTGGTCGAGGTGGTGTGCAAAGTGAGAGGGTTAGGGAAAATGATTTGGTAAATAGAGAAGAGGTAGTAAAAGCTTTATGGAAGATGAAAGCCGGCAAAAGCAGCAGGTTTGGATGGTATTGCAGTGGAATTTATCAAAAAAGGGGGTGACTGTATTGCTGACTGCTTGGTAAGGATATTTAATGTATGTATGACTCATGGTGAGTTGCCTGAGGATTGGCGGAATGCTTGCATAGTGCCATTGTACAAAGGCAAAGGGGATAAGAGTGAGTGCTCAAATTACAGAGGTATAAATTTGTTGAGTATTTCTGGTAAATTATATGGGAGGGTATTGTTTGAGAGGGTGAAGGCGTGTACAGAGCATCAGATTGGGGAAGAGCAGTGTGGTTTCAAAATTGGTAGAGGATGTGTTGATCAAGTGTTTGCTTTGAAGTATGTATGTGAGAAATACTTAGAAAAACAAATGGATTTTTATGTAGTATTTATGGATCTGGAGAAGGCATATGATAGAGTTGATAGAGATGTTCTGTGGAAGGTTTTAAGAATATATTGTGTGGGAGGCAGGTTGTTAGAAGCAGTGAAAAGTTTTTATCGAGGATGTAAGGCATGTGTATGTGTAGAAAGAGAGGAAAGTGATTGGTTCTCAGTGAATGTAGGTTTGCGGCAGGGGTGTGTGATGTCTCCATGCTTGTTTAATTTGTTTATGGATGTTGTTGTTAGGGAGGTGGATGCAAGAGTTTTGGAAAGAGGGGCAAGTATGAAGTCTGTTGTGGATGAGAGAGCTTGGTAAGTGAGTCAGTCGTTGTTCGCTGATGATACAGCGCTGGTGGCTGATTCATATAAGAAACTGCAGAAGTTGGTGACTGAGTTAGGTAAAGTGTGTGAAAGAAAGTTAAGAGTAAATGTGAATAAGAGCAAGGTTATTGGGTACAGTAGGGTTGAGGGTCAAGTCAATTGGGAGGTAAGTTTGAATGGAGAAAAACTGGAGGAAGTAAAGTGTTTTAGATATCTGGGAGTGGATCTGACAGCGGATGGAACCATGGAAGCGGAAGTGAATCATAGGGTGGGGGACGGGGCGAAAATTCTGGGAGCCTTGAAGAATGTTTGGAAGTCGAGAACATTATCTCGGAAAGCAAAAATGGGTATGTTTTAAGGAATAGTGGTTCCAACAATGTTGTATGGTTGCGAGGCGTGGGCTATGGATAGAGTTGTGCGCAGGAGGGTGGATGTGCTGGAAATGAGATGTTTGAGGACAATATGTGGTGTGAGGTTGTTTGATCGAGTAAGTAATGTAAGGGTGAGAGATATGTGTGGAAATAAAAAGAGTGTGGTTGAGAGAGCAGAAGACGGTGTTCTGAAATGGTTTGGTCACATGGAGAGAATGAGTGAGGAAAGATTGACCAAGAGGATATATGTGTCAGAGGTGGAGGGAACGAGGAGAAGTGGGAGACCAAATTGGAGGTGGAAAGATGGAGTGAAAAAGATTTTGAGTGATCGGGGCCTGAACATGCAGGAGGGTGAAAGGCGTTCAAGGAATAGAGTGAATTGGAAAGATGTGGTATACCGGGGTAGACTTGCTGTCAATGGATTGAACCAAGGCATGTGAAGCGTCTGGGGTAAACCATGGAAAGTGTGTGGGGCCTGGATGTGGAAAGGGAGCTGTGGTTTCGGTGCATTGTTACATGGCAGCTAGAGACTTAATTTGAACGAATGGGGCCTTTGGTGTCTTTCCTAGCGCTACCTCGCACACATGAGGGGGGAGGGGGATATTATTCCATGTGTGGCGGGGTGGCGATGGGAACAAATAAAGGCAGACAGTATGAATTATGTACATGTGTATATATATATATATATGTCTGTGTGTGTACATATGTGTACATTGAGATGTATAGGTATATATATTTGCGTGTGTGGACGGGTATGTATATACATGTGTATGTGGGCGGGTTGGGCCATTCTTTCGTCTGTTTCCTTGCGCTACCTCGCTAACGCGGGACACAGCGACAAAGCAAAATGAATATATAATAAAAAAAAAAATATATATATATATATATATATATATATATATATATATATATATATATATATATATATATATATTTATATATATGTATATATATATATATATATATATATATATATATATATATATATATATATATATATATATATATATATATATATATATATATATATATATATATATATATATATATATAGGGCATTACGTATTTGCAGTATAGAGTTTATTGATGATGAGTTTGAGAGGGTATATTCTATTGGATGTAAGTTAATGTACCCTAGATCTTTCATTGAGAAATCCCTTAAGTTAGCAAAGAAATCATTTTATAGAGTTGAGCCCAAACCTACCATTGACACCAAGAATCTTTTAGTTCACCCTTTTCATAATAATTTCACTTTGCTTCCCATGTTGCCTAAATCCTTTAATGTAAATGTTGCCCTTAGCAACAATAATACTATAAAGAATATCTTAATCAGGAATTCACCAGAAAATTCTCTTGGTTGCATCTATAAAGTTCCTTGTGGAAACTGTGATAAATTTTATGTTGGTCAGACTGGTAAGGATCTTTTTGTTAGACTTAAGCAACATAAGAATAGTATAAGAACGGGACAAGAATCAAATGCCTTGTTTAATCATGTTAAAAACTATGATCATTGTATTGACTGGAGTAACGTCATCTCAGTTGTTAACTCTAACTCTATTACCAAGAGAAATATCGTTGAATCTTCTATTATCAAATACACAAAGAATTATAATCTTAATATTAGTGATTGTCTGTACAAATTAGATAACTTTTTAGTTTTTAAGATTTGTAAAAAAGATAAGTTTATGAACGCTCGTTGTATGTTTTGGACAATCACATGTTTACCAAATGGCGTCCTACCTTCGTCTCTTCGACGTATATCAACTGACTGTTATATTCCTCTTTTGTGTCTCCCCTGATGATGTGATTATTACACGAAAGTGCACTTTGGAACTTTTCGTGTTTCATTTTCCCAGTGGACTCATTGGAATATGTTGATCACGCGGAAAATTGCTGATCCTTTCCAACATGGATTCCACACGGCTCTTCTTTTACTTCTCTACAAGCTGTCCTGGACTTTCTTCTTTCGTTACTGCTTTCTCCAAATCGCTAATCAAGGCCCACCAACTAAAGTTACGATTTGGATTCCTTAGGAAATGCCTTGATGAACAAGTGATGCCAAGATCTGTCCTACCTCAACCTTTGTTGCAGCTGTCTGGTCGACCATTTGACCAAATTTCAAAATATTATTTTAAAGAAAAATATTGAATTAAAGAAACTTGAAATGGAGGAGGCTTTTCGCATTTCAAGAGAGAAGGAACGTGCCTTTCAAATGACAATACCGACACACTGGAAGAACCGGATGTTGGACCATTGCTATGATGAATTAAGGAAAGAACGCAATAGGCTACAAGTGTCACTAAATCGTAAGTTGGACCATCTTATTGAAAACAGCGACTGGACCAAGAACACTAACCCATCTTTTGTTGTAAACCTGTCTAATAAACAGCAAGATAAAGATTCCTTGTGTGCATTAGGCTATGGTTTAAGTTTTGTATGCTCTAACAGAGAAGCCAGCTGTGTTGATGTCACAAAGTCTTTTTGTAATTTAGAAAAATACAGTAATTTAGGTAATGATGATATTAATATTTGCAAGGGTTTAGTGTATGCCAGTTTGTCGAAACCAATGGAAGCTAATTGCCTTGAAAGATTCATAAGAGCTATTAACACCTTAAAAAAAGACAAGGATATACATATTACTAAAGCAGATAAGGCTAACACTGTTGTGATTTTAGACAAAAGTAACTATCTATCTAAAATGAATGATCTTCTAAATGATACCACAACATATTCTAAACTTAGTAAAAATCCCTTAGAAGCAGTTAATTCTCACTTCAATAAAAAAAATGAAGTTGTTGTTGAAAGGTAACATTTCTCTTATCAAAAATTTGTCACCTTTGTCCCCTTCATTGCCATATATGTATGGACTTATCAAAACACATAAACAAAATTTTCCAGCAGGACCTATAGTGAGTTCAGTAGGCTCCATCACATATGAATTATCAAAATGGTTAGTTTCCTTATTAATCCCTTTAGTGTGTAAGTTATCAAATTCTAATATCATGAACAATGTAGATTTAGTCAACAAGCTAAACAATATCTATCAATTTTGATTTCAAACTAGTTAGCTTTGATGTTTCCTCACTTTTCACTAAAGTTCCAGTTGATGACCTTTTAGAATATTTATTTGATGTCTTGGATGATATTCAGTTACCTGTTTCAAAGTCCAATTTCATGGAACTGATAGAATTGTGTATAAAAGACTGTGTATTTCAATTTAATGGAGATTATTATGCTCAAAAATTTGGTATGCAATGGGTAACCCTCTTTCACCTGTACTAAGTAATCTTTATATGGAATTTTTTGAAACAAAATTACTAAAGGATATCTTACCTTCTAGTGCAATTTGGTTTAGGTACGGAAATGATGTTCTTTGCGTTTGGCCAACAAATGAAAATTTACAAATATTTCTACCCTTACTTAACAATTTAGTACCTTCCATCAAATTTACTGTAGAAAATGAAAGTAATGGTATGTTACCATTTTTAGATTGCATGATCCATAGACAAGGAAACAAGTTTAAGTTTAGCATATACAGAAAACCCACCAATGTATGCTCATATATCTTCTATTACATATCTCAACATGACAGTTAAAATATCATCATTTCAATCTATGTTCCTAAGGGCATTACGTATTTGCAGTACAGAGTTTATTGATGATGAGTTTGAGAAGATATATTCTATTGTATTTAAGTTAAAGTACCCTAGATCTTTCATTGATAAATCCCTTAAGTTAGCGAAGAAATCATTTTATAGAGTTGAGCCCAAACCTCCCATTGACACCAAGAATCTTTTAGTTCACCCTTTTAATAATAATTTCACTTTGCTTCCTATGTTGCTTAAATCCTTTAATGTAAATGTTGCCTTTAGCAACAATAATACTATAAAGAATATCTTAATCAAGAATTCACCAGAAAATTCTCTTGGTTGCATCTATAAAGTTCCTTGTGGAAACTGATAAATTTTCTGTTGGTCAGACTGGCAAGGATCTTTCTGTTAGACTTAAGCAACATAAATATAGTATAAGAACGGGACAAGAATCAAATGCCTTGTTTAATCATGTTAAAAACTATGATCATTGTATTGACTGGAGTAACGCCATCTCAGTTGTTAACTCTAACTCTATTACCAAGAGAAATATCATTGAATCTTCTATTATCAAATACACAAAGAATTATAATCTTAATATTTGTGATGGTCTGTACAAATTAGATAACTTTATTGTTGATAAGATTTGTAAAATGATAAGTTTATGAAAGCTCGTTGTATGTTTTGGACAATCACATGTTGACCAAATGGCGTCATAGCTTCGTCTCTTCGATGTATATCGACTGACTGTTATATTCCTCTTTTGTGTCTCCCCTGATGATGTGATTATTACACGAAAGTGCACTTCTGAATTTTTCGTGTTTCATTTTCCCCGTGGACTCATAGGAATATATATATATATATATATATATATATATATATATATATATATATATATATATATATATATATATATATATATATATATATATATATATAGCCAACATGTGCTAGATGGACGATACGAGAGTACAAAGTGCAGGACGTTACTGATGACTGTATCGTGTTGATGGGGCTACCGCTGTTCATATGGGTTGCGTCGCTGTCGCCCTTCTTGTTCGTCAAAACTGAAGAATGGCTGCTCTCAACCATGGTCACAGCTTAAGCGTCGCGTCATGAGAAGAACCATCAAAATGGAGTTGCACGGACTGTGATCCTTGCTGTGGTTACAAGAATGTTCTTCCGCCCACCAGTGATGCTACTACGTTTGTGAATAAAGAACCATTGCAACACAAACCTCGCCAGGTGGTAGAGTGTCCCGCAGTGTATCGAGACAGACTTCCCCAGAACTTTTTTAAAGGGGAAGTAAATGTTTATAGTTGTGTTGCTGGAGTGATAGTTTTCATACATGGTGCTTTGACAAGAAAATAGTGAAATTGGAAAAAATGTAGCTTAGACATTGAAGCTTATTGATACAGTGGTTAAATTGATGAGAACTACTATTGACGTTTGTGTAATTAAATTATACATTTCCCTTTTCCATAGCCAGAGGTTGAACCATTATGTGACATTCATTTTTTCATTTCATGTCAAGCTAGAAGTTTCAGTTTTCTAAATTATTTCTTACATTTTTCATATGTATATATATGTATATGTGTGTGTGTGTGTATATGTGCGTATGTATGTGTATGTGTATATGTATGTATATATATATATATATATATATATATATATATATATATATATATATATATATATATATATATATATATATATATTTTTTTTTTTTTTTTTTTTTTATACTTTGTCGCTGTCTCCCGCGTCTGCGAGGTAGCGCAAGGAAACAGACGAAAGAAATGGCCCAACCCCCCCCCCCCATACACATGTACATACACACGTCCACACACGCAAATATACATACCTACACAGCTTTCCATGGTTTACCCCAGACGCTTCACATGCCTTGCTTCAATCCACTGACAGCACGTCAACCCCTGTATACCACATGACTCCCATTCACTCTATTTCTTGCCCTCCTTTCACCCTCCTGCATGTTCAGGCCCCGATCACACAAAATCTTTTTCACTCCATCTTTCCACCTCCAATTTGGTCTCCCTCTTCTCCTCGTTCCCTCCACCTCCGACACATATATCCTCTTGGTCAATCTCTCCTCACTCATTCTCTCCATGTGCCCAAACCATTTCAAAACACCCTCTTCTGCTCTCTCAACCACGCTCTTTTTATTTCCACACATCTCTCTTACCCTTACGTTACTTACTCGATCAAACCACCTCACACCACACATTGTCCTCAAACATCTCATTTCCAGCACATCCATCCTCCTGCGCACATCTCTATCCATAGCCCACGCCTCGCAACCATACAGCATTGTTGGAACCACTATTCCCTCAAACATACCCATTTTTGCTTTCCGAGATAATGTTCTCGACTTCCACACATTTTTCAAGGCTCCCAAAATTTTCGCCCCCTCCCCCACCCTATGATCCACTTCCGCTTCCATGGTTCCATCCGCTGACAGATCCACTCCCAGATATCTAAAACACTTCACTTCCTCCAGTTTTTCTCCATTCAAACTCACCTCCCAATTGACTTGACCCTCACCCCTACTGTACCTAATAACCTTGCTCTTATTCACATTTACTCTCAACTTTCTTCTTCCACACACTTTACCAAACTCAGTCACCAGCTTCTGCAGTTTCTCACATGAATCAGCCACCAGCGCTGTATCATCAGCGAACAACAATTGACTCACTTCCCAAGCTCTCTCATCCCCAACAGACTTCATACTTGCCCCTCTTTCCAGGACTCTTGCATTTACCTCCTTACAACCCCATCCATAAACAAATTAAACAACCATGGAGACATCACACACCCCTGCCGCAAACCTACATTCACTGAGAACCAATCACTTTCCTCTCTTCCTACACGTACACATGCCTTACATCCTCGATAAAAACTTTTCACTGCTTCTAACAACTTGCCTCCCACACCATATATTCTTAATACCTTCCACAGAGCATCTCTATCAACTCTATCATATGCCTTCTCCAGATCCATAAATGCTACATACAAATCCATTTGCTTTTCTAAGTATTTCTCACATACATTCTTCAAAGCAAACACCTGATCCACACATCCTCTACCACTTCTGAAACCGCACTGCTCTTCCCCAATCTGATGCTCTGTACATGCCTTCACCCTCTCAATCAATACCCTCCCATATAATTTACCAGGAATACTCAACAAACTTATACCTCTGTAATTTGAGCACTCACTCTTATCCCCTTTGCCTTTGTACAATGGCACTATGCACGCATTCCGCCAATCCTCAGGCACCTCACCATGAGTCATACATACATTAAATAACCTTACCAACCAGTCAACAATACAGTCACCCCCTTTCTTAATAAATTCCACTGCAATACCATCCAAACCTGCTGCCTTGCCGGCTTTCATCTTCCGCAAAGCTTTTACTACCTCTTCTCTGTTTACCAAATCATTTTCCCTAACCCTCTCACTTTGCACACCACCTCGACCAAAACACCCTATATCTGCCACTCTGTCATCAGACACATTCAACAAACCTTCAAAATACTCATTCCATCTCCTTCTCACATCACCGCTACTTGTTATCACCTCCCCATTTACGCCCTTCACTGAAGTTCCCATTTGCTCCCTTGTCTTACGCACCCTATTTACCTCCTTCCAGAACATCTTTTTATTCTCCCTAAAATTTACTGATAGTCTCTCACCCCAACTCTCATTTGCCCTTTTTTTCACCTCTTGCACCTTTCTCTTGACCTCCTGTCTCTTTCTTTTATACTTCTCCCACTCAATTGCATTTTTTCCCTGCAAAAATCGTCCAAATGCCTCTCTCTTCTCTTTCACTAATACTCTTACTTCTTCATCCCACCACACACTACCCTTTCTAAACAGCCCACCTCCCACTCTTCTCGTGCCACAAGCATCTTTTGCGCAATCCATCACTGATTCCCTAAATACATCCCATTCCTCCCCGACTCCCCTTACTTCCATTGTTCTCACCTTTTTCCATTCTGTACACAGTCTCTCCTGGTACTTCCCCACACAGGTCTCCTTCCCAAGCTCACTTACTCTCACCACCTTCTTCACCCCAACATTCACTCCTCTTTTCTGAAAACCCATACAAATCTTCACCTTAGCCTCCACAAGATAATGATCAGACATCCCTCCAGTTGCACCTCTCAGCACATTAACATCCAAAAGTCTCTCTTTCGCACGCCTGTCAATTAACACGTAATCCAATAACGCTCTCTGGCCATCTCTCCTACTTACATAAGTATACTTATGTATATCTCGCTTTTTAAACCAGGTATTCCCAATCATCAGTCCTTTTTCAGCACATAAATCTACAAGCTCTTCACCATTTCCATTTACAACACTGAACACCCCATGCATACCAATTATTCCCTCAACTGCCACATTACTCACCTTTGCATTCAAATCACCCATCACTATAACCCGGTCTCGTGCATCAAAACCGCTAACACACTCATTTAGCTGCTCCCAAAACACTTGCCTCTCATGATCTTTCTTCTCATGCCCAGGTGCATATGCACCAATAATCACCCACCTCTCTCCATCAACTTTCAATTTTACCCATATTAATCGAGAATTTACTTTCTTACATTCTATCACATACTCCCACAACTCCTGTTTCAGGAGTATTGCTACTCCTTCCCTTGCTCTTGTCCTCTCACTAACCCCTGACTTCACTCCCCAGACATTTCCAAACCACTCTTCCCCTTTACCCTTGAGCTTCGTTTCACTCAGAGCCAAAACATCCAGGTTCCTTTCCTCAAACATACTACCTATCTCTCCTTTTTTCACATCTTGGTTACATCCACACACATTTAGGCACCCCACTCTGAGCCTTCGAGGATGATCACTCCCCGCGTGACTCCTTCTTCTGTTTCCCATTTTAGAAAGTTAATACAAGGAGGGGAGGATTTCCGGCCCCCCGCTCCCGTCCCCTCTAGTCGCTTTCTACGACACGCGAGGAATACGTGGGAAGTATTCTTTCACCCCTATCCCCAGGGATAATATACATATATATATACATATACACGCACACACACACACACACACACATATGTGTATATATATATATATATATATATATATATATATATATATATATATATATATATATATATATATATATACATATATATATATATATATATATATATATATATATTATCCTTGGGGATAGGGGTGAAAGAATACTTCCCACGCATTCCTCGCGTGTCGTAGAAGGCGACTAGAGGGGACGGGAGCGGGGGGGCCAGAAATCCTCCCCTCCTTGTATTTTCTTAACTTTCTAAAATGGAAAACAGAAGAAGGAGTCACGCGGGGAGTGCTCATCCTCCTCGAAGGCTCAGACTGGGGTGTCTAAATGTGTGTGGATGTAACCAAGATGTGAAAAAAGGAGAGATAGGTAGTATGTTTGAGGAAAGGAACCTGGATGTTTTGGCTCTGAGTGAAACGAAGCTCAAGGGTAAAGGGGAAGAGTGGTTTGGGAATGTCTTGGGAGTAAAGTCTGGGGTTAGTGAGAGGACAAGAGCAAGGGAAGAAGTAGTCGGAGTGTGTGATAGAATGTAAGAAAGTAAATTCTCGATTAATATGGGTAAAACTGAAAGTTGATGGAGAGAGATGGATGATTATTGGTGCATATGCACCTGGGCATGAGAAGAAAGATTATGAGAGGCAAGTGTTTTGGGAGCAGCTGAATGAGTGTGTTAGTGGTTTTGATCCACGAAACCGGGTTATAGTGATGGGTGATTTGAATGCAAAGGTGAGTAATGTGGCAGTTGAGGGAATAATTGGCATACATGGGGTGTTCAGTGTTGTAAATGGAAATGGTGAAGAGCTTGTAGATTTATGTGCTGAAAAAGGTCTGGTGACTGGGAAACCTGGTTTAAAAAGCGAGATATACATAAGTATACGTATGTAAGTAGGAGAGATGGCCAAAGAGCGTTCTTGGATTACGTGTTAATTGACAGGCGCGCGAAAGAGAGACTTTTGGATGTTAATGTGCTGAGAGGTGCAATTGGAGGGATGTCTGATCATTATCTTGTGGAGGCTAAGGTGAAGATTTGTATGGGTTTTCAGAAAAGAAGAGTGAATGTTGGGGTAAAGAGGGTGGTGAGAGTAAGTGAGCTTGGGATGGAGACGTGTGAGGAAGTACCAGGAGAGACTGAGTACAGAATGGAAAAAGGTGACAACAATGGAAGCAAGGGGAGTTGGGGAGGAATGGGATGTATTTAGGGAATCAGTGATGGATTGCGCAAAAGATGCTTATGGCATGAGAAGAGTGGGAGGTGTGTTGATTAGAAATGGTAGTGAGTGGTGGGATGAAGGAGTAAGATTATTAGTGAAAGAGAAGAGAGAGGCATTTGGACGATTTTTGCAGGGAAAAATTGCAATTGAGTGGGAGATGTATAAAAGAAAGAGACAGGAGGTCGAGAGAAAGGTGCAAGAGGTGAAAAAGAGGGCAAATGAGAGTTGGGGTGAGAGAGTATCATTAAAGTTTAGGGAGAACAAAAAGATGTTCTGGAAGGAGGTAAATAAAGTGAGTAAGACAAGGGAGCAAATGGGAGCTTCAGTGAAGGGCGCAAATGGGGAGGTGATAACAAGTAGTGGTGATGTGAGAAGATGGAGTGAGTATTTTGAAGGTTTGTTGAATGTGTTTGATGATAGAGTTTCAGATATAGCGTGTTTTGGTCGAGGTGGTGTGCAAAGTGAGAGGGTTAGGGAAAATGATTTGGTAAACAGAGAAGAGGTAGTAAAAGCTTTGCGGAAGATGGAAGCCGGCAAGGCAGCAGGTTTGGATGGTCTTGCAGTGGAATTTATTAAAAAAGGGGGTGATTGTATTATTGACTGGTTGGTAAGGTTATTTAATGTATGCATGACTCATGGTGAGGTGCCTGAGGATTGGCGGAATGCGTGCATAGTGCCATTGTACAAAGGCAAAGGGGATAAGAGTTAGTGCTCAAATTACAGAGGTATAAGTTTGTTGAGTATTCCTGGTAAATTATATGGGAGGGTATTGATTGAGAGGGTGAAGGCATGTACAGAGCATCAGATTGGGGAAGAGCAGTGTGGTTTTAGAAGTGGTAGAGGATGTGTGGATCAGGTGTTTGCCTTGAAGAATGTATGTGAGAAATACTTAGAAAAGCAAATGGATTTGTATGTAGCATTTATGGATCTGGAGAAGGCATATGATAGAGTTGATAGAGATGCTCTGTGGAAGGTATTAAGAATATATGGTGTGGGAGGCAAGTTGTTAGAAGCAGTGAAAAGTTTTTATCAAGGATGTAAGGCATGTGTACGTGTAGGAAGAGAGGAAAGTGATTGGTTCTCAGTGAATGTAGGTTTGCGGCAGGGGTGTGTGATGTCTCCATGGTTGTTTAATTTGTTTATGGATCGGGTTGTTAGGAGGGTGAATGCAAGAGTTTTGGAAAGAGGGGCAAGTATGAAGTCTGTTGGGGATGAGAGAGCTTGGGAAGTGAGTCAGTTGTTGTTCGCTGATGATACAGCGCTGGTGGCTGATTCATGTGAGAAACTGCAGAAGCTGGTGACTGAGTTTGGTAAAGTGTGTGAAAGAAGAAAGTTAAGAGTAAATGTGAATAAGAGTAAGGTTATTAGGTACAGTAGGGTTGGGGGTCAAGTCAATTGGGAGGTAAGTTTGAATGGAGAAAAACTGGAGGAAGTGAAGTGTTTTAGATATCTGGGAGTGGATCTGGCAGCGGATGGAACCATGGAAGCGGAAGTGGATCATAGGGTGGGGGAGGGGGCGAAAATTCTGGGAGCCTTGAAGAATGTGTGGAAGTCGAGAACATTATCTCGGAAAGCAAAAATGGGTATGTTTGGAGGAATAGTGGTTCCAACAATGTTGTATGGTTGCGAGGCGTGGGCTATGGATAGAGTTGTGCGCAGGAGGATGGATGTGCTGGAAATGAGATGTTTGAGGACAATGTGTGGTGTGAGGTGGTTTGGTCGAGTAAGTAACGTAAGGGTAAGAGTGATGTGTGGAAATAAAAAGAGCGTGGTTGAGAAAGCAGAAGAGGGTGTTTTGAAATGGTTTGGTCACATGGAGAGAATGAGTGAGGAAAGATTGACCAAGAGGATATATGTGTCGGAGGTGGAGGGAACGAGGAGAAGTGGGAGACCAAATTGGAGGTGGAAAGATGAAGTGAAAAAGATCTTGTGTGATCGGGGCCTGAACATGCATGAGGGTGAAAGGAGGGCAAGGAATAGAGTGAATTGGATCGATGTGGTATACCGGGGTTGAAGTGCTGTCAGTGGATTGAATCAGGGCATGTGAAGCGTCTGGGGTAAACCATGGAAAGCTGTGTAGGTATGTATATTTTGCGTGTGTGAACGTATGTATATACATGTGTATGGGGGTGGGTTGGGCCATTTCTTCGTCTGTTTCCTTGCGCTACCTCACAAACGCGGGAGACAGCGACAAAGCAAAAAAAAAAAAAAAAAATATATATATATATATATATATATATATATATATATATATATATATATATATGTATATATGCATATATATATATATATATATATATATATATATATATATATATATATATATATATATATATATATATATATATATATATATATATACATATATACATATATGTATATATATATATATATATATATTCCTATGAATCTACGGGGAAAATGAAACACGATAAGTTCCCCTCTGCACTTTCGTGTAACAATCACATCAGGGGAGACTCAAGAAAGGAATGAAAGCCAGTTGATATACATCGAAGTGACGTAGCTAGGACGCCATTTGGTAAACATGTGACTGTCCAAGACAGACTCGAGCTTATCAAAAACTTATTATGTGGACAAGAAGGGGAATTGTTTACAAATCTTATCAACAATAAAGTTATCCAATTTGGATAGACCTTTGCTAATATTAAGGTTATGTTTTTTGTGTGTTTAGTAATTGAAGATTCAATGATATTTCTCATGGGACTGGAGTTAGAGCTAATGACTGAGGCAGCATTACTCCAGCAATACAATTATCATAGTTTCTAACGTGATTACACAAGACATTTGATTCTTGTCCTGTTCTTACTATATCTAACAGAAAGATCCTTACCAGTCTGCCCAACATAAAACTTGTCAGGTTTTCTACATGGAACTTTATAGAAATTTTGATAAGACCACTCAATACTCGGCAAGCTATTGCATCATATGATTATTTTGTGGGCATCAACAATTCAATTGTAGGCCGTTTTGATATCTGCTTTTTCCCAACACGTCAAAACTTTGTAATTCTTTACCTTCTCTGTTTTTCCCAATAACTATGACTGACACAACTCAAAAGACAGGTCTTTCACTTACAAATTTCGTAAAAACTTTCCCTTCTCTTTTCTTCTTCCGTTTCATAATTCTTATTTCAGTTAAATTTCGTAAAAGCGTTCCCTTCTCTTTTCTTTTTCCGTCTCATAACTCTTATTTCAGTTAAGGCCCGGCCTTCAAAACAAGAATGATATATTTTGTCCCGTCTCTCTCTCTCTCTCTCTCTCTCTCTCTCTCTCTCTCTCTCTCTCTCTCTCTCTCTCTCTCTCTCTCTCTCTCTCTCTCTCATTCAATACGTCTCCGGAACTCGCATCGGCAAGACATTTCGCTGTGTGCCCAATTGTCGGGTCGACTTCACTGCTAGCCTACAAGCCCCCAAGATAACGGCACAGCACCATCGATAAGTGCTTCTCCTACGTTAAGTTCTTTCACTTTAAACACATTGCCCATCTTACAGTGTACATTTGTGCAATTCATTTTCTCATTGCAATGACACTAGCTACTAGCTACCCACGTACATCCTTTTGTCGAGGTTTTATTAAGGATTTTCTGAAAAGGGGACCAGACGGAGCGTACAAAGATTGCTTGTTTTTTGTAACTTGCAGTAACCTGGAGAAGTTCTGCGCAACCTGCAGCAACCTGGAAGAGAAGCTCTGCGTATCCTGTAGTAACCTGAAGAAGTTCTGCGTAACCTGCAATACCCTGGATGAGAAGTTCTGCGTAACCTGTAGTAACCTGGAAGAGAAGTTCTGCGTAATCTATCGTAACATGGAAGATAATTTCTGCATAACCTGCGGTACCCTGAAAGAGAAGTTTTCTGTAACTTGTAGCAACATGGAAGAGAAGTTCTGCGTAATCTGTAGTAACTTGGAAGAGAAGTCCTGAGTACCCTGAAGTAATCTGGAAGAGAATTTTGCGTAACATGTAGTAACCTGGAAGGGAAGTTTAAAAGTGATATAAATAAAATTTAGGCAGAGCTCAAAGCCGTAAATGCGGAAAGGGAAGAGACGCAGAGTTTGAAAGGGACGCCTCTTGACAAAACCCTCTCTCTCTCTCTCTCTCTCTCTCTCTCTCTCTCTCTCTCTCTCTCTCTCTCCCCCCCCCCCGGCTTTACCCCTTTTATCCACCCCTTCTCCACTCGCACCCTCCATACACAACGTCCTCTTCCATACCCATTCAGTGCCCAATACCCCCTCAACCCTACCCTGCTGGTACCCTGCACCCACAGTCTGTATCCCAACAGCCCCTCCTAGACCTCATCATGTTCACCCTACCCCTCAGCCCCTTCGTCCTGTTACCTCCTCGCACCCACACCTAAACTCCTCCCACTCCCACCCGAACCCCCAATCCCGTCCCATTACTAAGGTCCACCTCGTCCAACTTCAAAAACCTCATACAAGTTTACGTCACATCTCAACCATCCACCCAGGCAATCCCCTGCTCCTTCCTCAAGACCCCCCTTCCCTACCTCCGTCGGCCATGCCCACGAGCAATCGATCTGCAATACTCAGCGGCTTGCAAGTGGAGAGCGAAGAAGTCTGTTCCGTAATTGTAGGCGACTCTTTGGTAGGAAATCTAGGTAAACACTTGATGGGAAACTCGAAAGCTAAGAGAATAGTCCATGTTTACCCCGGAGACAGAATTTCCCACATCAAATAAAAGGTTAATGACATTAAAGTACCAGCTATAAGTCATGTGTGATAATAAATGTTGGAAGCAACGACGTTTTCTGCAGGAATTCAAATTCAGAAGTTGTTATAGAAAACAACAACGAATTGACTGGCATTATGAAAGATAGGTCGGATGACACTGTCACAGTCAGCAGTCCCCGCGACTTATTGTAGGTAACTACGCCCTAAGTAGAGCGCTAGGTGCAGATTAAAGACTGAAACGCTTGTGTATGGCTGCTGATATTAGTTCTTTATATAAATGGCTCGATTTCATAAAAAACAAAGATTTACATAGCAAAGATGACATTCACTTCAACAACATAGGGGCAGAACTCTTAGCTATACGAATTAAGAATCAAATTGCCCTACAATTAGAGGGGAATTCTTTTGTTGAAACCCGGTAGAGGTCAATGTGTTGACCATACCAAACTGGCGGCTGGGGTCAGATCGGGTCACTATATGTCACACAAGGGAGGTCATATAAAATTCCCTCCCCACCCCACCAAACAGTGACATCAGGGATGCATGTCTTCACACCTGGGTCTAAAGACAGCCGGACACCAAATCATGCCACCAGTCTCCTACAGAAATCCCTCAAAGAAATTAAATGGACTTTACTCGAATATAAGATTCATTCAAACCAAAATAGTTGAATTGCGTTCATTGTAAACAGCGAACACGTTGATATCATCGGTCTATCAGAAATATTTCTGAACACGAAAATCAACGCTCTGATTAGTGAGTAAGATCTACCGAACTACATATTATTTGAAATGGATAGAGACCGTCAAAGAGCTGCACTGTATATAAAATCTTTCCTTAGACCCATCGAAATGCAGACAACATCTGCCTCTGCTGAACACATGTGTGTTCCGACTGGCAGAGAATCTTCCAAACTTTACTTAAACGTCGTTTTGAGATACTCTTGTCAACCATCAAATATTGACACTGTCACGTACGAGAGTTTACAACGAGCAATACAGGATAAAGACATGATCATTCTTGGGGATTTTAATCTTCCAGAAATCAAATAGCAAACTATCTCAGGTGTAGAGGGTGAATCTTCTAGACTTATCAACTTTGTCGAATGCAGTTTTCTCTACCAGACCGTCACCGACCCGACGAAGGGAGCCAATGTACTTGATTAAGTTCTTGTATCCCAGGAGTTATTAGTAACTAATACTCGTGTAAGAGTAACTCTAAGCACTTGTTACCACAACATTGTTAGGTTCAACTTTAATATCAAAACCACCTCCCATAAAACCAGTACTAGTACCACTGAATTTAAAAGGGCGGATTTCAATTGGTTGCGCGACGCATTATAGTCTTACCCTTGTTGATTCATGCCAGTTTTAAGCGTCAGTTTATGCACCATCAAGTCACATTCATTCCCATGAACGACAGAAACAATAAGACCAACAACAATCCTAAATGATATTTCCAAAATATCGCCAAAATTATACGGCGCAATTATAAACTTTACAATCTTAAGTAATCGGACAATGACCCAAATACTACAACTCAGTATAACGTAATCAGACGACAAGTGAAATGTCCTATCAAAAATGCCAAAAGAGAATACGAAGTGAGTATTGCAAGAGATAGTAATAGCGATCCTGAAATATCGATAATGAGAAACATATAAGTGGTGGAATAACATCCATAGTAAACGAGAACCCATCGTGGATGATAAAAGGATAGTAACAACCCTGAACAAGCTCTTTCAGTTTTGTTTTTATGCTAGAAAGCAACGACACGAATTTTGAGACAATGATTAATAGCACTCACACGATACAAGAATTCACCGTCACAGTGAGAGAAGCATTAACGGAAATAGATAAGTTGAAAACTAATAAAAGTCCAGCAAGTCTTGATCATTTCTATCCACAAGTGATCAGAAACGTCAAACAGGAAACTGCCGGACCGTTAACACAGATTTTCAATAAATCTCTTCAAGGTCGAATAGTCCCACAGGACCGGAAACTGACAGACGTCACTCTATATAAAAAGGGAAGCCGCGAATTACCAGGTAATTACCGTCCAATAAACCTCACATGAGTTATATATTAACTTTTGGAGTCGATTACTAGAAATAAAATCGTAGCCTATCTGGAACAACACAGACTGATCAACAATACACGATATAGTTTTCGAAGACGCAAATCATGCCTTACAAACCTACTCAAATCATATCATTAGATATGATATTTCTGTATTTCCAAAATGCATTCGACAAAACCCTCACGTTAAATTGATGCACAAAGTCAGGGTCTTTGGGATTACTGGTACCATAGGAGATTAGCTAGAAGCCTGGTTATGTGACAGGCAGCAGAGAGTCGTACTGAATGGGGAGTCATCACCATTTTTACCCGTTACATTTGGAGTCCCCTAAGGCCCGTACTTGGACCTATACTTTTCATCATTCATATTAACGATAGTTTAGTAAATGGCAAATGCCATTTGACTTCATTGAATGTCATCTGTTACAAGTAGGAAATCTAAACAAACAAATCTGTTATGAAGTGATGGGCTGCAAGATAAAGGACAACCCTACTGTAAGGGATCTAGGGGTTGCTGTCTCCAATAACGTCAAATTCTCCCAGCACTGTAATGAAGCTGCCAAGAAAGCAAATAGTATGTTAGGATTTATAACAGAAACTTTACGTTCAAAAACAAGGCTATGATATTGCCATTATACCTAAGTCTAGTTTTGCCTCCCTCCATTTACGTTAGGACATTCTTACAAATTGGAAGTGCTCAGAGAAGAGCAGCTAAGTTGATTCCCTCCTTGCGCAACTAACCATATGAGGAGAGACCGCGAGGTAAATTAATAGAATGTTTCAAAATACTTAAAGCATTTAACAACGTTGATATTGAATATTTCTTGACAGTAGCGCCAGTATTACCGACGAGAGAAAATGGGATTAAGACTTACAGGTCACCGAGTTAATCTGGACTGTACGAAATACTCTTTTACCAGCGACGTTATTGATGCATAGAATATGCTCCCAGAAAGTGTTGTTCAGAGCGACATCATTAATATCTTCACAGCTAGGCTTGATCATTTGTCATCTTCCGGTACTGAATAATTCATTCAGTCATCATAACGTATTGGTGTATCATGCTGCCTCCTCAACCACTGATCTCTCCTTGACCCAAGTTGCGGTAACACACTAAAGTGATTAATCCATGTTACCTGCTTTGAGAGAACAATTGAGAATTACTGTCTCATTCTTCAACACCAGGAATTATAATATATATAGGCGTGGAAAGTCGAAAGGCTGTAGCTCAACTTTATCCTTAGTATTGTTTTTGAAATAAAAAGTGAAGGGATGCATGTCGTTGGTGATGGGATGCATGACATATTCATGTTTATTCTACCTACGAATTTCCTATTAAAATTTCCTTCATACTTATCAGTCCTGTTTTCCTGCCGGCATGTGCCGGAGGGAGTGAAGGGTGGGGAATGATAGCCTTTGCTTTGCTATCCTTTTCTTCTACTGCTTACATGCTCTTTCTTTTAGCATTAAGGCCAGATCACCTCGACTGGGCCTTAGGTCTGTGTGATCTGTGCATCTATGTATCTATGTAACTCTCTCTCTCTCTCTCTCTCTCTCTCTCTCTCTCTCTCTCTCTCTCTCTCTCTCTCTCTCTCTCTCTCTCTCTCTCTCTCTCTCACTGAAAGAATCGTCTTTACAGTTAAGTCCTGACGAGAGAATATACAGTAGACACTACGAAGCGAACACTGAAGATCATTCAAGGCATAATTCCGCTTTTATGTAGAATATAAGGGGAGAAAATGCGGCATGATATCAAATAACTTTCCACACAGCGACCCGTGCATCGTGTCTAGCCTGATCTCTCTGTAAAGTGTTCTACAGGCTGGCCTCACTGTACCGTGTTCCACAGGTTGGCCTCACTGTACCGTGTGCCAGATGGTCTCTGCATATACCACAGGCTAGCTTCACTGTACCGTGTGCCATAAAGCCAACCTCACTGTGTCAGGCTGGCTTCACTGTACCGCATATCACAAGCTAGCTCCAGTATATCGTGTACCACAAGATCGCTGCATTGTATCGTGTACCACAGACTAATGTCACTATACAGTGAACAGTAGACTGGCTTCACTGTGCCATATCCCTCAGACTAGCCTCACTGTACTGTGTAACAGAGACTAGTATTACTGTACCGTGTAATTAGGCTAGCCCCACCGTGTTTTTTAACACACATTGGTTTCACTATACCGTATGCAACAGACTACATCCACTGTACCGTATACTACAAGCTGTTTTCAATGTACAGTATAACACAGTCTAGTCCCATGGTACCGTGTACTAAGGGGTAACCACAGTATACCGTTTACCAAAGGATGACTCACAGTTCCTCATACAGTTTCACTGTAATATTATAAATTATTCTTCAATATTCTCTGCACAACCCTGTAATTGGAGAGTGATTTAGCCCATCTCTATTTACGAGACTATCTTTATTTATGAGCTCATCTATGTATATAAAAATCATTCACAAAACTCATATTCGGCGCTCAGGTGTAACATGCCCTCCACAGGGGATGAACTCTCCCCAGACTGCATATTCTCCCTAACAACTATCAGATTAATCTATGAGAGAACGTCATAACGTACATTCTTCGTTCTAACGTACATAAACAAACACACAGTATCATCGTCTTTGAAAAGAGAAAATCCTTTCTTCCACATACAAAACCAGAGATGATTTTTATCACATTTCCTCCATAAAGAGACATGAATTATTACCAGTAGCCAAAAGCAGAAGCACCACCACCACCAGGGGAATTTTCATCAGTCACAAGCAGTACCACCAGACACAATCGTCACTGCCAGCCACAAGCATCACCATCAGCCAATATGGCATCATGGGCAGCTACCAACGTCAACACCAGCCATGAAAATCTCCATCAGCTATAAACATCTCCACAAGCTACCAGCATCATTATCATCCACCAGCATCACCACCAGCCACAAACATCACCTCCAACCGACATCATCGCCACCAGCTAGAAGAATCACCGCCAACCGGACACATCACTTATGCCTTAACTTTAGAGCTTATTCAAGTGTCTTGTAGGTTAATACAATCCTCATCATACTTCACAGCCCCATGACTTTGGTATCATCCATAAACATAGTCTGTATGATATATAGGAACATGTAATGTTTGCATGTAAATCAACCTAAGAATATTTCCAAGTGGGCGCCCGAGAGTTGAACCCAAGCTTCCTTACTGTTCTCGGTAACCTGGATTTGACTCTCTGGCGCCCAAAGGTAAAATTGTTTATAATAATCACTATAAGATCACTCCTACAACAAAGAGAACTAGTCCTAAGGTAAAGCCATGCAGCACACCACTGGTAACTGCAGCTTATATGGAAGCAGCTTCTCTGACGTCGGCCTCGGTTCCCTTCCCCCAAGATCATCTATGCATTGATGGAGTCTCCTCATTCCTACATCAATATCCGGCTTTACCCACCTAGTGTGTTGGCATAGTGTCACACGCCTTCTGATAATCAAGGAACACAAAATCTACCTAACCAGCTGTTTCGTCTAATGCGAACATCATTATCTAATATACAATCAAAAACACAGATATCTTCCCTGACTTTGATGAAAACGTAACGGAAAGGCTGAGCCAATCTACACATATGTCTGTGACACTTATGTATAGGCTGCAGGCCTGATACCCGTATAGTGGAATACAGATGTGAAACATGCTCGACTACTGTTCGCACAAGCTTTGGTCGCCATACCTACACCATGAACCAGTCTCGGCGATAAATCATATTACGTAAAACTATCAAGTGATAATGTAACATTTGAATGTAGACTGCCAGTCATTTCGACGTCTTATCTGTAGACACCTTTCAGATTGATGATTGTCCTTAAGATACGTCGTTCCATATTATATATTGTTCAGCAGTCAGGTTTCCAAATCATGAATAGTGATCGTGATCGAATATTTCAAAACATTATCCGAATGAGAACCCGAAACTTCCACCCAATCACCTATACCAACTAACTACATGTTATCACTAGTTGAACCTCATGTTTCGATAGGTTGATAATAACATGTTTCTTCTAATGTTTTGTGCAGTTTGTCCCAATCTACGTTAAATACGTAAAAAGTTACAAGTGAATTAGCGTGCATCCGAAAACAAGCTTAGATCGTTGACTTGGGCGACTATTGTTATCTAATTTACACTTACCAACACATTATTTCATAATATCTTTACTCGTTAGCATTATCAATTGACATAACTCATAGCTGAGGGAGAAATTTGAGTTAGTAAATAAGTTTGGATTCACATTATTCGGCAATTATTTGAAATATAACGATGATATCCGAACACGTTGCATTCAACCAATTATCACCAACGTGTCAAGTGCATCTTTGGCTCAATAGAAAAAATAAGCATAGAGAGATAACGAAGACAACTAGTCCTAACGTAAAGCCATGTGGTATGCCACTAGTAACTGCAGCTTATAACGTGGCGGTTTCTCTAATGTAGTTGTCATTTCCTTTCCACCAAGATAATCATCTAGTCATTAATGGAATTTCGGTCTTATTCTTACTTTAGAATACAGATTTACCAGCATTCTGATAATTGATGGAATGGCCCTCTTATTCCTGCCTCAAAACTGCTGTACTAGCCTCATGTATGGTAAAGAGTTACACGTTTTCTGATTGTCAAAGAGCATAAAATCCACCCAACCATCTGTTTCGACTAACACGGAAGCTCATTTTATAATATTCAATGAAAGGATAAAGTCATGTACAGAGAATCAGATTACGGAAGAGCAGTGTGGTTTCAGAAGAGGTAGAAAATGTGTGGATCAGATGTTTGCTTTGAAGAATGTATGTGAGAAACACTTAGAAAAGCAGATGCATTTGTATGTAGCATTTATGAATCTGGAGAATGCATATGATACATATGAGAGAGATGCTCTGTGGAAGGTATTAAGAATGTATGGTGTGGGAGGCAAGTTGCTAGAGGCAGTGAAAAGTTTTTATAAAGAATGTGAGGCATGTGTACGAGTAGGAGGAGAGGAAACTGTGTGGTTCTCAGTGAATGTCGGTTTGTGGCAGGGGTGTTTCATGTCTTCATGACCGTTTAATTTGTTTATGGATGGGGCTGTTACGGAGGTGGAACCAAGAGTTTTGGAGAAAGGGGCAAGTATGAAGTCTGTTGTGGATGAGAGGGCTTGGGAAGTGAGTCAGCTGTTGTTAGCTGATTCGGGTGCGGAAGTTGGTGACTGAGTTTGGTAAAGTGTGTGATAGATGAAAGCTGAGAGTAAATGTGAATAAGAGCAAAGCTATTAAGTTCAGTAGGATAGAGGGACAAGTCAATCGGGAGGTAAGTTTGAATAGATAAAAACTGGAGGAAGTGAAGTGTTCTAGATATCTGGGAGTGGATTTAGCAGCGAATGAAACCATGTAAGCGGAAGTGAATCACAGTGTGGGGGAGGGGGCAAAGGTTATGAGAGCGTTGAAGAATGTGTAGAAGGCGAGAACGTTATCTTGGAGAGCAAAAATGGGTATGTTTGAAGGAATAATGTTTCCAACAATATTATATGGTTGTGATGCATGGGCGATAGATAGGGCTGTGCGGAAGAGGGTGGACGTGTTTGAAATGAGATGTTTGAGGACAATATGTAGTGTGAGGTGGTTTGATCGAGTAAGTAATGAAAGGGTAAGTGAGATGTCAGGTAATAAAAAGAGAGAGGAAGAGAGTGTATTGAAATGGTTTGGTCACATGGAGAGAATGAGTGCGGAAGATTGACAAAGATGATTTATATGTCAAAGGTGGAGGGGACGAGGAGAAGTGGGAGACCGAATTGGAGATGGAAGGATGGAGTAAAAAGGATTTTGAGCGACCTGGGTTTCAATGTCCAGAACGGTGAAAGGCGTGCAAGGAATAGAGTTAATTAGAACGATGTGTTATACTGGAGTCGACGTGCTGTCAATGGATTGAACCAGGGCATGTGAAGCGTCTAGGGTAAACCATTGAATGTTTTGTGGGGCTTAGATGTGGAAAGGGAGCTGTGGTTTCGGTGCGTTACACATGACAGCTAGAGAATGAGTGTGCAGGAATGTGGCCTTTGTTGTTTTCCTTGCGGTACCTTGACCGCACGCTGGGGGGAGGGGGTGTGATTTCATGTGTGTCGGGGTGGCGGTAAGAATGGATGGAGGCAGCACGTATGAAAATGTATATATTTACATATGTATGTGTCTGTGTATGTATATGTATGTATATGTTGAAATGTATAGGTATATATATGTGTGCTTATGTGGACGTGTATGTATATACATGTGCAGGTGGGTGGGTTTGGCCATTCTTTCGTCTGTCTCCTTGCACTACCTATATAAATATATATATATAAATATATATATATATATATATATATATATATATATATATATATATATATATAGGGGGGCCGTGGTGAGGGTGGCAGACTCGGAACAGGCAATGAAGATGATGTGTAGATAGACTACTGTTTAACGTGCACCACTACTGGTCTTACACATCTGTATCTACACCTGTGCTTATTCTTTTTAATCTGTGTTTGAGTTACTGTTAGTTTACACTTCATTTACTTGCTCGATCATTCCCTTAGTTTTCTTTTAGTAAGCATTTTAGATATTGTTGTAATCTGTAGTATTTTGCCTCTACTTTAGTATGTATCTCAATTATCATTATAGCTTGCTCCTTACTTACTACCTCTCTCATACCAGTTAGTGTTCTTGACTGTGACTCATTCACGGGCTACCCAGGGTCGAGCACATAGATTCGAATCCTGGTTGCAGCAGTAGATCCACAGTCAACCCAGCTGTTCATGTACCCTTAGGGGTATATTTAATAAAATGGGGACATGGCTCAGGCTAGGGTATATATATATATATATATATATATATATATATATATATATATATATATATATATATATATATATATATATATATATATATATATATATATATATATATATATATATATATATATATATATATATATATATGTGTATATATATATATATATATATATATATATATATATATATATATATATATATATATATATATATATATATATATATATATATCCCTGGGGATAGGGGATTAAGAGTACTTCCCACGTATTCCCTGCGTGTCGTAGAAGGCGACTAAAAGGGGAGGGAGCGGGGGGCTGGAAATCCTCCCCTCTCGGTTTTTTTTTAATTTTCCAAAAGAAGGAACAGAGAATTGGGCCAGGTGAGGGTATTCCCTCAAAGGCCCAGTCCTCTGTTCTTAACGCTACCTCGCTAATGCGGAAAATGGCGAATAGTTTGAAAGAAAAGATATATATATATATATATATATATATATATATATATATATATATATATATATATATATATATATATATATATATATATATATATATATATATATATATGTATATATATATATATATATATATATATATATATATATATATATATATATATATATATATATATATATATATATATATATATATATATATATATATATATATATATATATATATATATATGAAACGAAGCTCAAGGGTAAAGGGGAAGAGTGGTTTGGAAATGTCTGGGGAGTGAAGTCAGGGGTTAGTGAGAGGACAAGAGCAAGGGAAGGAGTAGCAATACTCCTGAAACAGGAGTTGTGGGAGTATGTGATAGAATGTAAGAAAGTAAATTCTCGATTAATATGGGTAAAATTGAAAGTTGATGGAGAGAGGTGGGTGATTATTAGTGCATATGCACCTGGGCATGAGAAGAAAGATCATGAGAGGCAAGTGTTTTGGGAGCAGCTAAATGAGTGTGTTAGAGGTTTTGATGCACGAGACCGGGTTATAGTGATGGGTGATTTGAATGCAAAGGTGAGTAATGTGGCAGTTGAGGGAATAATTGGTATGCATGGGGTGTTCAGTGTTGTAAATGGAAATGGTGAAGAGCTTGTAGATTTATGTGCTGAAAAAGGACTGATGATTGGGAATACCTGGTTTAAAAAGCGAGATATACATAAGTATACTTATGTAAGTAGGAGAGATGGCCAGAGAGCGTTATTGGATTACGTGTTAATTGACAGGCGTGCGAAAGAGAGACTTTTGGATGTTAATGTGCTGAGAGGTGCTACTGGAGGGATGTCTGATCATTATCTTGTGGAGGCTAAGGTGAAGATTAGTATGGGTTTTCAGAAAAGAGGAGTGAATGTTGGGGTGAAGAAGGTGGTGAGAGTAAGTGAGCTTGGGAAGGAGACCTGTGTGGGGAAGTACCAGGAGAGACTGTGTACAGAATGAAAAAAGGTGAGAACAATGGAAGTAAGGGGAGTGGGGGAGGAATGGGATGTATTTAGGGAATCAGTGATGGATTGCGCAAAAGATGCTTGTGGCATGAGAAGAGTGGGAGGTGGGCTGTTTAGAAAGGGTAGTGAGTGGTGGGATGAAGAAGTAAGAGTATTAGTGAAAGAGAAGAGAGAGGCATTTGGACGATTTTTGCAGGGAAAAAATGCAATTGAGTGGGAGAAGTATAAAAGAAAGAGACAGGAGGTCAAGAGAAAGGTGCAAGAGGTGAAAAAAAGGGCAAATGAGAGTTGGGGTGAGAGACTATCAGTAAATTTTAGGGAGAATAAAAAGATGTTCTGGAAGGAGGTAAATAGGGTGCGTAAGACAAGGGAGCAAATGGGAACTTCAGTGAAGGGCGTAAATGGGGAGGTGATAACAAGTAGCGGTGATGTGAGAAGGAGATGGAATGAGTATTTTGAAGGTTTGTTGAATGTGTCTGATGACAGAGTGGCAGATATAGGGTGTTTTGGTCGAGGTGGTGTGCAAAGTGAGAGGGTTAGGGAAAATGATTTGGTAAACAGAGAAGAGGTAGTAAAAGCTTTGCGGAAGATGAAAGCCGGCAAGGCAGCAGGTTTGGATGGTATTGCAGTGGAATTTATTAAAAAAGGGGGTGACTGTATTGTTGACTGGTTGGTAAGGTTATTTAATGTATGTATGACTCATGGTGAGGTGCCTGAGGATTGGCGGAATGCGTGCATAGTGCCATTGTACAAAGGCAAAGGGGATAAGAGTGAGTGCTCAAATTACAGAGGTATAAGTTTGTTGAGTATTCCTGGTAAATTATATGGGAGGGTATTGATTGAGAGGGTGAAGGCATGTACAGAACATCAGATTGGGGAAGAGCAGTGCGGTTTCAGAAGTGGTAGAGGATGTGTGGATCAGGTGTTTGCTTTGAAGAATGTATGTGAGAAATACTTAGAAAAGCAAATGGATTTGTATGTAGCATTTATGGATCTGGAGAAGGCATATGATAGAGTTGATAGAGATGCTCTGTGGAAGGTATTAAGAATATATGGTGTGGGAGGCAAGTTGTTAGAAGCAGTGAAAAGTTTTTATCGAGGATGTAAGGCATGTGTACGTGTAGGAAGAGAGGAAAGTGATTGGTTCTCAGTGAATGTAGGTTTGCGGCAGGGATGTGTGATGTCTCCATGGTTGTTTAATTTGTTTATGGATGGGGTTGTAAGGGAGGTAAATGCAAGAGTCCTGGAAAGAGGGGCAAGTATGAAGTGTGTTGGGGATGAGAGAGCTTGGGAAGTGAGTCAGTTGTTGTTCGCTGATGATACAGCGCTGGTGGCTGATTCATGTGAGAAACTGCAGAAGCTGGTGACTGAGTTTGGTAAAGTGTGTGGAAGAAGAAATTTGAGAGTAAATGTGAATAAGAGCAAGGTTATTAGGTACAGTAGGGGTGAGGGTCAAGTCAATTGGGAGGTGAGTTTGAATGGAGAAAAACTGGAGGAAGTGAAGTGTTTTAGATATCTGGGAGTGGATCTGTCAGCGGATGGAACCATGGAAGCGGAAGTGGATCATAGGGTGGGGGAGGGGGCGAAAATTTTGGGAGCCTTGAAAAATGTGTGGAAGTCGAGAACATTATCTCGGAAAGCAAAAATGGGTATGTTTGAAGGAATAGTGGTTCCAACAATGTTGTATGGTTGCGAGGCGTGGGCTATGGATAGAGATGTGCGCAGGAGGATGGATGTGCTGGAAATGAGATGTTTGAGGACAATGTGTGGTGTGAGGTGGTTTGATCGAGTAAGTAACGTAAGGGTAAGAGAGATGTGTGGAAATAAAAAGAGCGTGGTTGAGAGAGCAGAAGAGGGTGTTTTGAAATGGTTTGGGCACATGGAGAGAATGAGTGAGGAGAGATTGACCAAGAGGATATATGTGTCGGAGGTGGAGGGAACGAGGAGAAGAGGGAGACCAAATTGGAGGTGGAAAGATGGAGTGAAAAAGATTTTGTGTGATCGGGGCCTGAACATGCAGGAGGGTGAAAGGAGGGCAAGAAATAGAGTGAATTGGAGTCATGTGGTATACAGGGGTTGACGTGCTGTCAGTGGATTGAAGCAAGGCATGTGAAGCGTCTGGGGTAAACCATGGAAAGCTGTGTAGGTATGTATATTTGCGTGTGTGGACGTGTGTATGTACATGTGTATGGGGGGGGGGGTTGGGCCATGTCTTTCGTCTGTTTCCTTGCGCTATATATATATATATATATATATATATATATATATATATATATATATATATATATATATATATATGCAATTGAGTGGGAGACGTATAAAAGAGACAGGAGGTCAAGAGAAAGGTGCAAGAGGTGAAAAAAAGGGCAAATGAGAATTGGGGTGAGAGAGTATCATTAAATTTTAGGGAGAATAAAAAGATGTTCTGGAAGGAGGTAAATAAAGTGCTTAAGACAAGGGAGCAAATGGGAACCTCACTGAAGGGCGCAAATGGGGAGGTGGTAACAAGTAGTGGTGATATGAGAAGGAGAAGGAGTGAGTATTTTGAAGGTTTGTTGAATGTGTTTGATGAGAGAGTGGCAGATATAGGGTGTTTTGGTCGAGGTGGTGTGCACAGTGAGAGGGTTAGGGAAAATGATTTGATAAACAGAGAAGAGGTAGTAAGAGCTTTGCGGAAGATGAAAGCCGGCAAGGCAGCAGGTTTGGATGGTATTGCAGTGAAATTTATTAAAAAAGGGGGTGACTGTATTGTTGACTGGTTGGTAAGGTTATTTAATGTATGTATGACTCATGGTAGGTGCCTGAGGATTGGCGGAATGCGTGCATAGTGCCATTGTACAAAGGCAAAGAGGATAAGAGTGAGTGCTCAAATTACAGAGGTATAAGTTTGTTGAGTATTCCTGATAAATTATATGGGAGGGTATTGATTGAGAAGGTGAAGGCATGTACAGAGCATCAGATTGGGGAAGAGCAGTGTGGTTTCAGAAGTGGTAGAGGATGTGTGGATCAGGTGTTTGCTTTGAAGAATGTATGTGAGAAATACTTAGAAAAGCAAATGGATTTGTATGTAGCATTTATGGATCTGGAGAAGGCATATGATAGAGTTGATAGAGATGCTCTGTGGAAGGTATTAAGAATATATGGTGTGGGAGGAAAGTTGTTAGAAGCAGTGAAAAGTTTTTATCGAGGATGTAAGGCATGTGTACGTGTAGGAAGAGAGGAAAGTGATTGGTTCTCAGTGAATGTAGGTTTGCGGCAGGGGTGTGTGATGTCTCCATGGTTGTTTAATTTGTTTATGGATGGGGTTGTTAGGGAGGTGAATGCAAGAGTTTTCGAAAGAGGGGCAAGTATGAAGTCTGTTGGGGATGAGAGAGCTTGGGAAGTGAGTCAGCTGTTGTTCGCTGATGATACAGCGCTGGTGGCTGATTCATGTGAGAAACTGCAGAAGCTGGTGACTGAGTTTGGTAAAGTGTGTGAAAGAAGAAAGTTAAGAGTAAATGTGAATAAGAGCAAGGTTATTAGGTACAGTAGGGTTGAGGGTCAAGTCAATTGGGAGGTGAGTTTGAATGGAGAAAAACTGGAGAAAGTAAGTGTTTTAGATATCTGGGAGTGGATCTGGCAGCGGATGGAACCATGTAAGCGGAAGTGGATCATAGGGTGGGGGAGGGGGCGAAAATTCTGGGAGTCTTCAAGAATGTGTGGAAGTCGAGAACATTATCTCGGAAAGCAAAAATGGGTATGTTTGAAGGAATAGTGGTTCCAACAATGTTGTATGGTTGCGAGGCGTGGGCTATGGATAGAGTTGTGTGCAGGAGGATGGATGTGCTGGAAATGAGATGTTTGAGGACAATGTGTGGTGTGAGGTGGTTTGATAGAGTAAGTAACGTAAGGGTAAGAGAGATGTGTGGAAAGAAAAAGAGTGTGGTTGAGAGAGCAGAAGAGGGTGTTTTGAAATGGTTTGGGCAAATGGAGAGAATGAGTGAGGAAAGATTGACCAAGAGGATATATGTGTCGGAGGTGGAGGGAACGAGGAGAAGAGGGAGAACAAATTGGAGGTGGAAAGATGGAGTGAAAAAGATTTTGTGTGACCGGGGCCTGAACATGCAGGAGGGTGTAAGGAGGGCAAGGAATAGAGTGAATTGGAGCGATGTGGTATACCGGGGTTGACGTGCTGTCAGTGGATTGAATCAAGGCATGTGACGCGTCTGGGGTAAACCATGGAAAGCTGTGTAGGTATGTATATTTGCGTGTGTGGACGTATGTATATACATGTGTATGGGGGTGTGTTGGGCCATTTCTTTCGTCTGTTTCCTTGCGCTACCTCGCAAACGCGGGAGACAGCGACAAAGGAAAAAAAAAAAAAAAATATATATATATATATATAAATATATATATATATATATATATATATATATATATATATATATATATATATATATATATATATATATATATATATATATATATATATATATATATATATATATCATCCCTGGGGATACGGGAGAAAGAATACTTCCCACGTATTCCCTGCGTGTCGTAGAAGGCGACTAAAAGGGAAGGGAGCGGGGAGCTGGAAATCTTCCCCTCTCGTTTTTTTTTTAATTTTCCAAAACAAGGAACAGAGAAGAGGTCCAGGTGAGGATATTCCCTCCAAGGCCCAGTCCTCTGTTCTTAACGCTACCTCGCTAACGCGGGAAATGGCGAATAGTTTGAAAGAAAGAAAAAGATATATATATATATATATATATATATATATATATATATATATATATATATATACATATATATATATATATATATATATATATATATATATATATATATATATATATATATATATATATATATATATATATATATATATATATATATATATATATATATATATATATATATATATATATATATATATATATATATATATATATATATATATATATTTTTTTTTTTTTTTTTTTTTCTTTGTCGCTGTCTCCCGCGTTTGCGAGGTAGCGCAAGGAAACAGACGAAAGAAATGGCCCAACCCACCCCCATACACATGTATATACATACGTCCACACACGCAAATATACATACCTACAAGGTTTTCCATGGTTTACCCCAGACGCTTCACATGCCCTGATTCAATCCACTGACAGTACGTCAACCCCGGTATACCACATCGCTCCAATTCACTCTATTCCTTGCCCTCCTTTCACCCTCCTGCATGTTCAGGCCCCGATCACACAAAATCTTTTTCACTCCAGCTTTCCACCTCCAATTTGATCTCCCTCTTCTCCTCGTTCCCTCCACCTCCGACACATATATCCTCTTGGTCAATATTTCCTCAATCATTCTCTCCATGTGCCCGAACCATTCCAAAACACCCTCTTCTGCTCTCTCATCCACGCTCTTTATATTTCCACACATCTCTCTTACCCTTACTTTACTTACTCGATCAAACCACCTCACACCACACATTGTTCTCAAACATCTCATTTCCAGCACATCCATCCTCCTGCGCACAACTCTATCCATAGCCCACGCCTCGCAACCATATAACATTGTTGGAACCACTATTCCTTCAAACATACCCATTTTTGCTTTCCGAGATAATGTTCTCGACTTCCACACATTCTTCAAGGCTCCCAGAATTTTCGCCCCCTCCCCCACCCTATGATCCAATTCCGCTTCCATGGTTCCATCCGCTGCCAGATCCACACCCAGATATCTAAAGCACTTCACTTCCTCCAGTTTTTCTCCATTCAAACTCACCTCCCAATTGACTTGATCCTCAACCCTACTGTACCTAATAACCTTGCCCCTATTCACATTTACTCTTAACTTTCTTCTTTCACACACTTTAGCAAACTCAGTCACCAGCTTCTGCAGTTTCTCACATGAATCAGCCCCCAGCGCTGTATCATCAGCGAACAACATCTGACTCACTTCCCAAGCTCTCTCATCCACAACAGACTTCATACTTGCCCCTCTTTCCAAACTCTTGCATTCACCTCCCTTAACAACACCATCCATATATATATATATATATATATATAAGGGGCCAGGTGAGGATATTCCCTCAAAGGCCCAGTCCTCATCCTCTGTTCTTAACGCTACCTCGCTAATGCGGGAAATGGCGATTAGTATAAAAAAAAAAAAAAAAAAAAAAAAAAAAAAAAAAAAAATATGTATATATATATATATATGTATATATATACATATATATATATATGTATATATATATATATATATATATATATATATATATATATATATATATATATATATATATATTCTTTTTTTTTCTTTTTATTATTTTGTTTTGTCGCTGTCTCCCGCGTTTGCGAGGTAGCGCAAGGAAAAGACGAAAGAAATGGCCCAACCCCTCCTCATACACAATGTATACACACACACGTCCTCACGCAAATATACATACCTATACATCTCAATGTACACATATATATATATATATATATATATATATATATATATATATACATACACAGACACATACATATATACCCATGCACACAATTCACACTGTCTGCCCCCATTCACTCCCATCGCCACCTCGCCACACATGGAATACCTTCCCCCTCCCCCCTCATGTGTGCGAGGTAGCACTAGGAAAAGACAACAAAGGCCCCATTCGTTCACACTCATTCTCCAGCTGTCACGCAATAATGCCCGAAACCACAGCTCCCTTTCCATATGCAGGCCCCACACAACTTTCCATGGTTTACCCCAGACGCTTCACATGCCCTGATTCAATCCACTGACAGCACGTCAACCCCGGTATACCACATCGATCCAATTTACTCTATTCCTTGCTCGCCTTTCACCCTCCTGCATGTTCAGGCCCCGATCACACAAAATCTTTTTCACTCCATCTTTCCACCTCCATTTTGGTCTCCCACTTCTCCTCGTTCCCTCCACCTCCGACACATATATCCTCTTGGTTAATCTTTCCTTACTCATTCTCTCCATGTGCCCAAACCATTTCAGAACACCCTCTTCTGCTGTCTCAACCACGCTCTTTTTATTTCCACACATCTCTCTTATCTTTACATTACTTAGTCGATCAAACCACCTCACACCACACATTGTCCTCAAACATCTCATTTCCAGCACATCCACCCTCCTGCGCACAACTCTATCCATAGCCCACGCCTCGCAACCATACAACATTTTTGGAACTACTATTCCTTTAAACATACCCATTTTTGCTTTCCGAGATAATGTTCTCGACTTCCACACATTCTTCAAGGGTCCCAGGATTTTCGCCCCCTCCCCCACCCTATGATCCACTTCCGCTTCCATGGTTCCATCCACTGCCAGATCCACTCCTAGATATCTAAAACACTTTACTTCCTCCAGTTTTTCTCCATTCAAACTTCCCTCCCAATTGACTTGACCCTAAACCCTACTGTACCTGATAACCTTGCTCTTATTCACATTTACTCTTAACTTTCTTCTTTCACACACTTTACCAAACTCTACAGTTTCTACAGTTTCTCACATCAATCAGCCACCAGCGCTGTATCATCAGCGATCAACAACTGACTCACTTCCCAAGCTCTCTCATCCAAAACAGACTTCATACTTGCCCCTCTTTCCAAAACTCTTGCATTCACCTCCCTAACAACCCCATCCATAATCAAATCAAACAACCATGGAGACATCACACACCCCTGCCGCAAACCTACATTCACTGAGAACCAATCACTTTCCTCTCTTCCTACACGTACACATGCCTTACATCCTCGATAAAAACTTTTCACTGCTTCTAAGAACTTGCCTCCCCCACAATATATTCTTAATACCTTCCAAAGAGCATCTCTATCAACTCTATCATATGCCTTCTCCAGATCCATAAATGCTACATACAAATCCATTTGCTTTTCTAAGTATTTCTCACATACATTCTTCAAAGCAAACTCCTGATCCACACATCCTCTACCACTTCTGAAACCACACTGCTCTTCCCCAATCTGATGCTCTGTACATGCCTTCACCCTCTCAATCAATACCCTCCCATATAATTTACCAGGAATACTCAACAAACTTATACCTCTGTAATTTGAGAACTCACTCTTATCCCCTTTGCCTTTGTACAATGGCACTATGCACGCATTCCGCCAATCCTCAGGCACCTCACCATGAGTCATACATACATTAAATAACCTTACCAACCAGTCAACAATACAGTCACCCCCTTTTTTTTATAAATTCCACTGCAATACCATCCAAACCTGCTGCCATGCCAGCTTTCATCTTCCGCAAAGCTTTTACTACCTCTTCTCTGTTTACCAAATCATTTTCCCTAACCCTCTCACTTTGCACACCTCCTCGACCAAAACACCCTATATCTGCCATATATATATATATATATATATATATATATATATATATATATATATATATATATATATATATATATATATATATATATATATATATATATATATATATATATATATATATATATATATATATATATATATATATATATATATATATATATATATATATATATATATATATATTTATATGTATATATATATATATATATATATATATATATATATATATATATATATATATATATATATATATATATATATATATATATATATATATATATTCGAATATGCTGATTAGATATTTTGCATATGATTAAATGTACTATTTTAATTTTAAAATTTACCCGTATATATATCAACCTTTTATTCATTTTCTCGCTTATTTTGCAATTTAATCCCTCAGCCAGATTAGCTCGTCTTTAACTGAAAGATTACTACTTATGTATTCATGTAAAACGCTTGGATTTTCCTCTTGCTTTGTGCAAAATATTCTTTTGAAAGATTTTCTCTTCCCTCATTTCTTATCTTGCTATTCACACTTCTATGCTTGCTGTAATTACTTATTTGCAATTACACTGAGGACAGATGCGTGCATGGCAAGATTAGGAAATGAGAACAGAGAAACATTGAAAAGCATTTAGTGGGCAAGGCAAGGAAAAATCTCTTCGTTTCTTTTTCTTTTTTGTGTTTGTTCTTCGGCTGTAATGTTGTGTTGTAAGGTCAAAGCAGTCACAAACCAATGGCTACTGTAGACCCACACCTCTGCTGTGGTAAAAGAAAAAAGTCCTTACGTAGAGAAACTCCTGATGTTTAATCACTTTGAGTGGCTCTTTTTCCTAAGATCTGTTTTAACAGGCTTAGGAGTGAAAGGATTGATATTCAAAAGCTCTCACTTTTTGGGAGAAATACTTAAGTATCTTTCGTCCTCTCTCTCTCTCTCTGAAGTAATCGTCTTTACATCTAGGTAAAGACCAGAAATTATATAGCTGATGGTACGAAACGAAGATTCTAAGATTATTCAAGGTATAATTCCTCATTCATGTAAACTAAAAGAGGAAAAAAAAAATGTGGCATTAAATGAAATATCTTCCCACACCTTGACCCGTGTATAGCATCTAGTATGATCTCTCTGTTACGTATTCCACAGGCTGACTTTACTGTACCGTGTTCCGCATGCTGGCTCTACTGTACCGTGTTCCACAAGCCGACCTTACTGTTCCATGTTCCACGGGCTGGCCTTACTTTTCTGTGTTCCACAGGCTGGCCTTACTGTACCGTGTTCCACAGGCTGGCCTTACTGTACCGTGTTCTACAGGTTGGTCTTACTGTACCGTGTTCCACAGGCTGGCCTTACTGTACCGTTTTCTTCACGTTGATTTACTATACCGTGTTCCATAGGCTGGCCTTATTGTACTGTGTTCCACAGGCTGGCACTACTGCACCGTGTTCTACAGGTTGGTCTTACCATGTTCCACAGGCTGGCCTTACAATACTGTGTTCCACAGGTTGGCATTTTTGTACCGTGTTCCATAGGCTAGCCTCATTGTATCGTGTTCACAGGCTGACCTTACTACACCGTGTTCCACAGGCTGGCCTCGCTGTACCATGTACTAACTGCTAGTCACACTGTACTGTGTACAGACTGACCTCACTATACCGTGTACAGATTGTCCTCATTATATCATGTACCACAGATTGGCCTCAATGTACCGTGCATCACATACTGGTCTCACTATACAGTATACCACAAGCTAAACCCACCATACCGTGTACCACAGGCTGTCCCTACGGATTAGCCCCAATGTACCGTGTACTAAAGGGTAACCCCACCATACAGTTTATCACATGTTGACTCACGGTCCCTCATACATTTTCACTGTAATATTATACATAATTCTTCAATATTTTCTGCACAACCCTGTAATTCAGGAGTAATTCAGCCCTTGTCCATTTACGAGACTATCTTAATTTATGAGCTCATTCACGTATAAAAAAAAATTATTCACACAACTCATATTCGGCGCTCCGGTCCAACAGGCCCTTCACAGCAGATGAACTTCTCGCAAATTGCATATTTTCCATAACAACCATCAGATTAATCTCTAAGAGAACGTCACATTTTAACCTAGATAAAGGAAGACGCAACATCATCGCCTGCGAAAAAAAAGTCATCTTTCTTTCTTTCTTTCTTCCACCAGTCAAACCAAGGATGATTATCACCAACATCATCTCCTCCTCCATAAAGATACTAGAGTATCACCGATGGTGAAAAGCCGCAGCACCACCAGCCACGGGAATCACCATCAGCTACAAGCATCACCACCAGCCACCATCATCACCACCAGCCACGACAAAACCATCCGTCATAAACATCATCACCAGCCACTAGCATCACCATCATCCGCCTGCATCACCACCACCAGCCACAAGCGTTACCACAAGCCACAAGCATTACCATCAGCCAGGAGTATCACTGCTAGCCACCAGCATCACCATTAACCGTACGCATCACCATATTTTAGACCTTAACCTTTAGAGCCTTTCTGTGTACCTTGCAAGATGATGCAATTTTCATCATACCTTACCTCCCCACGACCTTGGCATCATCCGTAAACATAATCCTTATGATACATCAAAACATGTAATGTTCACATGTAAATCAATTTGAAAAAGAAAATTGCCAATGGGTGCCTGGGTTCAGTTTTGGTGAACAATGGTAAAATCGTTTAAAATAATCAGTATGAGATCAAAAAGATAACGAATAGAACTAGTAGTCTACAAACCCATGCGCCACCCTACTAGTAACTGCAGCTTATATCGAGGCGTCTTTTCTAACTTCGTCCTCAATTAACTTCCACCAAGATTATCATCTAGTCATTGAAGAAGTCTCCTCCTTATTCCTTCCTCAAAATTCAGCTTTACCAAACTCGTATGTGGTACTGCGTCACACGTCTTCAGAAAGCCAAAGAACACAAAATCCATCAAACCAACTGTTTTGTCTAGCACGAAAGTCATTCTCTAATGTAAGTCTAAGAAATGTGCTGCGGGTGACTTCCATTTCCCTGAGTTCATATTTACTTTCACTCAGGTAGTTTCTCCTTTACAAGAAATCACTCAATTTCATTCTTATTATCTTTTACAGTGATTTACAGAGCTACTCATCAGAGCAATTCGGTGCGATCTTCACGATTTTGTTTCTAAAACATCATCATGAAGTTTCCGTTACTCCAGCCCCTCGCCATTCCACATGTCATCTTGAGACGTACTGAATATGATTGCGATTGGCCAGTCAAGTTCATCTCTTCTTCTCATTTTCCTTTAGAACGTGTAGAGAGATTTCATCAGGGCCATATTTTTTACGTGGGTCAAGACTCTGGCAGTCAGCTTACGTCTTTACCAGTAATTCAGATAAATATCTTGCATGAGCATTTCCCGTCTTTTTAGTCTCCTAAGTGGATAGATACATTTCAAACTACCATCAACTTGTTCACATGTTTTACAACTGGCTCCTGTTTTTAACGGAAAGATAACTTTTGATGTATTCAGGGAAAATGTTTGAATTTTTCTCCTGTCCTTTCGAAAATTTCTTTTGCCAAGTCTCTCTCTCTCTCTCTCTCTCTCTCTCTCTCTCTCTCTCTCTCTCTCTCTCTCTCTCTCTCTCTCTCTCTCTCTCTCTCTCTCTCTCTCTCTCTCTCATTGAATAAATTTCTTTACATTTAGGTCCAGATCGGAGAACATACAGTGGACAGTACGAACCGAAGACCCTGATGGTAATTCAAAAACTAATTCTCCTTTCATGTGAAATACAGAAGAAAGAAATGCCACACGAGATTCAATACCTTTACAGACCTTGACCTGAGTATCGTATCTAGGCCAATCTCTCTGTATCGTGTTCCACAGGCTGTCCTCACTGTACCTTGTTCCACAGGTTGTCCTCACTGTACTGTGTTCCACAGGCTGCCCTCATTGCACCGTGTACCACAGGCTTCCTCACAGTACCGTGTTCCACGGGCTAGCATCACTGTGCTATGTTCCAAAACCTGGTCTCACCGTACCATGGGCCTCTCTCCGCGTATGCCACAGGTTGGCCTCACAGTACCGTGAACCATGAGGCTGGCCTCAGCGAACCGTGTATTACAGACTAGTCTCGCTCTACCATTACCACAAGTTAGCTTCCCTGTATCGTGTACCACATTGTGGCCTCATTGTACCGTGTACCATAAGCTAGCTTAACCGTAGCGTGTCCCAAAAACTTGCCATATTGTACCTTGCACCATAGACCAGCCTCAACGTACCACATACCATATACTGGCCTTGCTATAGCCCTGTACCATAAACTGGACTTGCTATACCGTGTTCCACAAACTGGCCTCAATATGCGTGTGTAAGAAGGCTGGCCTCGCTGTGCCGTGTGCCATACACTGGCTTCACTATATCGTGTATCACAATTGGTGTCACTATAGCCCATCTCTATTTACGAGACTATCTTTATTCATGAGCTAATTTATGGATATAAAAATCATTCACAAAACTCATATTCGGCGCCCAGGTCCAACAGGCCCTCTACAGCAGATGAATTTTCACCAAACTACATATTCTCCATATTTACCATCAGATGAACATCTAAGAGAACGTCATATTTTACATAAACACACAATGCCATCGTCTGTGAAAGAATAATCTCATTCTTCCACAAGCAAAACAAAAGATCATTATCACCAACATCATTTCTACCATAGAAAAATAGACCATTACCGGTAGCTAAAAGAAGCCACAGCACCACCACCACCAGCCACGGGAAGCACCATCAGCCACAAGCACCACCACCAGACGCAACGTCACGGCCAGCCAAATGCATTACCGTCAGCCATAACAATGACCATCAGCCATAGCCATCACCACCAGCTATTAGCACCACCGTCATCCACCAGCATCACCACAAGCCACAAGCATTATCATTAACCACAAGCATCACCCCCAGCCAACAGCATCACCATTATCCAGAATTATCACCGCCAGCCATCAACATTACCATCAGCCGGACGCATCATCATACTTTAGACCTCAACATCAGAGCTTATCTACATGCCTTGTAAGATGATGCAATCCTCATCGTACTTTACTTTCCAATGACCTTGTTATCATCTGTAGTATCAATCAGTATAATGCATCAGAACATGTAATTTCCACATGTAAATCAGTCCACAAAAAATTTACCATTGGATGTCCGAGAGTTGATTCTAAGTTACCATCTGCTGTTCTCGGTAGCCTGGGTTCGACTTTCGAGCGTGCAATGGTAAAACTGTTTAGGTTAATCAGTATGAGATCATTCCTACAGAGGTAACGAAGAGATCTAGTCCTAAGGTAAAGCCATGCGGCACATTACTGGTAACTACAGCTTATATCAAGGCGGCCCTTATAACGCTGTCTGCAGTTCCCTTCCACTAAGATAATCATCTAGTCATTGATGGAGTCTCCTCCACATTGCTACCTCAAAATCCAGCTATACCAGAGTCACATGGCTTCTGATACGCAAGGAAAACAAAATGCACCTGACTAGATGTTTTGTCTAATACGAAACTCATTCTTTAAACGTAAATCAAATAAATCTGCTATGTATGATTTCCCTTTCCCTGAGTCCGTGCTGTCTTTCATAAGCAGGGAAAACAAAATCCACCCAACTACCTGTTTTGTCTAATACGAAACTCATTCTTTAACGTAAGTCGAATAAATCTGCTATTTATTATCCCCCTTACCCTGAGTCCTTGCTGTCATCCTCTAGGAATTCTTCCTTTGCTAGTAATCATTCATTTGCTTTCTGATTATCTTTTCAAGCAATCTATAGATAACACTCATCAGAGTGGTTCAGCCCCATTTCCGGTTTCTCTTTCTAAGACACAGCCTCTTGACACTACATACGTTCTCTTGTGATATACTGAACAATTTTGCAATTGGCCCATCAAGTGTTTTTGTATCATTGTCTTCCACTTGTCCTTAACACATATATACTTCATTTTGCCATGCATTTTCTGGCGCATATTACAAAATCACTCAGCCAGATTAGCTTCTTTTTAGCCGAAAGATTACTCCAGATGTATTCATGGAAAATGTTTGGATTATTCTCGTCCCTTGCACACGATCTCTTTTCAAATTATCTCCTTCCTCCTTTTCTGATCTTGTTATTCACATTATTATGCTCACTGTAATTACCTATTTCCAGTTACATTGATGGTAGAAATGTGTATGGCAGGATTAGGAAGACAGAACAGAGAAATTTTGAAAATGATATCGTGTAAAAGGCGAAGAAAAATACCTCTGTTAATTTGTGTGTTAGGCTGTAATTTTGTGTTGTAAGGTCAAAGCATCTACAGGCCAATCCTTGCTATAGACCCACTCCTCTGTACTGGTAAGAGAAAAACGAAAAAAATATCTCTTCATGGAGAAACTCCTGACGTTCAATCACCTTGAGGGACATTTTTTAGGATGAATATCAAAAAGCTTCCTCTTTTGAGGAATAGTATTCAGATATTTTCAACTCTCTCTCTCTCTCTCTCTCTCTCTCTCTCTCTCTCTCTCTCTCTCTCTCTCTCTCTCTCTCTCTCTCTCTCAATTGATCGTCTTTACATTTAGGTACTACTGACAATACGAAGCGAAGACTGAAGATTATAATACTGTGTAACACAAGTATTGTTCCTGGATAGTAAGTGTTTATTTACTAATTGCTCATGCGTGAAAAGTAGAGAAGAAGGTTATCATCCCCTTCAAACTTTGGTTTTGTGACCAGGACAGTAATATTTTGAAATTTACTTATTTTTAGCTGGACAACGGGAGAATTCGCACATTTTCATTCATATAAAGTAAGAAAAACAACAACTTATTAATCAAAATTAACATGTATTTACACTAATGTTAGACAAAAGTGATCACAAAAGATTTAGAAATGAGCAGCTTTTCGAAATTACGATTGTACTATAAATCACTCACGAATCAGACCCCAGATATAATCCCCTATCATGTTCTCGTTATATGTTCCTTGGTAACAGCGTTCAAACTCCAGTACATCCCAGTGGAAGCGCTCATTTTGTTCCTCCGAATACACCCCCATGTTCTTGAATCTCTAAAGATGAGCGTCAAGGATATGGACTTTGAGGGATATCTTGCAGCCCATTTTGCTGTAGTACTTCACCACATCCTCAACCAGTTCCTCATAGTTTTCGGTCTTGTGATTGCCCAGGAAGCCCCGAACCACTGCGACAAAGCTGTACCAAGCTGCTTTCTCCTTCCTAGTGAGTTCTTGGGGAATTCCTTGAACTCCAGGATCTTCTTTATCTTTGGTCCGACGAAGACACTGGCTTTGACCTTCGCCTCAGACAGATTAGGGAAGAAGTCTTGAGGGTATTTGAAGGCTGCAGACGACTTATCTAGAGCTGTGACATATTGTTTCATAGGGACTAATTCCATGTGCAATGGTGACATCAACACCTTCCGGGGGGTCCACCAGTGGCTTCCACTTGACGTTGTTCATCCACACAGAGAATTCAGTTCGCTGTGGCCAGTCCCACCCGCGGCAGTGCTCCGCGGTGTCCCTGCTGTCCCAAAGGCAAAGATAGCAGGAAAACTTGGTAAAGCCGCCTTGGAGACCCATCAGGAATGCCACAATTTTGAAGTCTCTGATGACCTCCCAACTGTACTCATCATACTTTAAGGCGTCTAGCAAAGTCATGACACTGTTGCATTCTTCTTTGAGGTAAACCGAGTGAGTCGGGAGAAGAGACGGGTACTTGTTCCCGTTATGGAGCAGCACGGCTTTGAGGCTCCTGGATGAGTTGTCAATAAAGAGGCACCACTCATTCAGGTTACAGGCGATTTCGATTGCCTCAGACAGATTGGTTACATTGTGGCAGAAGCAGAGCCCGTCTTGGTATGAAAAAAACTGGAAATCCTGGGTGACGCTTCCTTTGATCTGCGATTTCCACACTTTCATCCAACAAGTTCCACTGCTTGAGCCTGGACGTCAAAAGCTCAGCATTTGACTTTGTGAGACTAAGATCTTTGATGAAGTCGTTGAGGTCTTTGTGATTGGGGTAGTACGGGTTTCTCTCCTCAGCTGCAACTCTGAAACTGTGATTTTGATCTACAACGACTTCTTCCTCCTCTGACCACTATTTATACCACTGGAAACTTGTAGAAAGTTCCATATCAACTACTCAGAACTGAATCTATCAGGTATGTTTGAAAAATAGGTAAATTTCAAAATATCACTGTCCAGATCATAAAAGCAAAGTCTCAAGGGAATAATAGCCATTCTCTATACTTTTTAGACATAATCAATTAGAAAATTAAACTTGTCACAAAAGAAGAAAAAATAAGTCTTTAAACAGTGTTATTCAACGTACGACTTCGTCTCCTTGTACAATACAAAAGAAAAAAGTGGCACGAAATAGAATACCTTTCCACACCTTGACCCATTTATAGAATCTAGGCCGATCTCTCTGTACCGTGTTCTCAATGTACCATGTGCCACAGGCTGGCTTCACTGTAACATCTGCTACAGGCTGCCCTCATAGTATCATGTAAGGTAAGGTTGGCCTCGCTATTACGTGTACCATAGACTGGCCTCACTATACTGTGTATGACAGAGTGGCCTCACTGTACCGTGTACCAAAGACTGCTCTCACACTCTGTGTATCACAGCCTAGACCCACCGTACTGTGTACCATAGGCCGGCCTCACTGTGACGTGTATCTTAGACTGTCCTCACTATACCTTTTATAACAGATTGGCCTCAATGTGCCTTGTGCCACAGACTAGTCTCAATGTACCGTGTACCACAGGCTAAACCCATCGTACCGTGTACCATAGGCCAGCTTCACTTTGCCTTGTACCACAGATTGTCATTACTATACCGTTTATCACAGATTGACCTCAATGCACCAAATACCACAGATTGGTCTCACAATACCGTGTACCAGAGACTTATCCCTCTGTGCGTATGCTACAGGCTAGCTTCACTGTATCGTGTACCATAAGGCCGTCCTTGCTATACCGTGCACCACAAGCTGGCCTCATTGTGATGTGCACCACACACTGACCTTACTATATCGTGTATCATTAACTGGTTTTACTTTACCATGTTCCACAGGCTAGACCTACAGTACAGTACACCATAAGCTGTCCTCACTGTACAGTGTACCACAGGCTAGACCCACCGTAACGCGTGCCACAATCTGCACTTACTGTACCCTGTAACACAGGCTAGCCCCACTGTACCGTGTACTAAAGAGCAACCACACCATACTGTTGGCTATAGGTTAACCTCATAGTCCTTCATATAATTTAACTCTGTTATATAATACATATGTCTTCAATATTTTCTGCACAACCCTGTAATTCAGGAGTTATCTAGCCCTTTTCTATTTACAACATTATTCATGAGATCATTTATTTAAAAGAAGCCACAGCACCACCACCACCAGCCACGGGTAGCACCATCAGCCACAAGCACCACCACCAGACGCAACGTCACGGCCAGCCAAATGCATTACCGTCAGCCATAACAATGACCATCAGCCATAGCCATCACCACCAGCTATTAGCACCACCGTCATCCACCAGCATCACCACAAGCCACAAGCATTATCATTAACCACAAGCATCACCCCCAGCCAACAGCATCACCATTATCCAGAATTATCACCGCCAGCCATCAACATTACCATCAGCCGGACGCATCATCATACTTTAGACCTCAACATTAGAGCTTATCTACATGCCTTGTAAGATGATGCAATCCTCATCGTACTTTACTTTTCAATGACCTTGTTATCATCTGTAGTATTAATCAGTATAATGCATCAGAACATGTAATTTCCACATGTAAATCAGTCTAGAAAAAATTTACCATTGGATGCCCGAGAGTTGATTCTATGTTATCACCTGCTGTTCTCGGTAGCCTGGGTTCGACATTCGAGCGTGAAATGGTAAAACTGTTTAGGTTAATCAGTATGAGATCATTCCTACAGAGGTAACGAAGAGATCTAGTCCTAAGGTAAAGCCATGCGGCACATTACTGGTAACTACAGCTTATATCAAGGCGGCCCTTATAACGTTGTCTGCAGTTCCCTTCCACTAAGATAATCATCTAGTCATTGATGGAGTCTCCTCCATATTGCTACCTCAAAATCCAGCTATACCAGAGTCACATGGCTTCTGATACGCAAGGAAAACAAAATGCATCTGACTTGATGTTTTGTCTAATACGAAACTCATTCTTTAACGTAATCAAATAAATCTGCTATGTATGATTTCTCTTTTCCTGAGTCCGTGCTGTCTTTCATAAGCAGGGAAAACAAAATCCACCTAACTACCTGTTTTATCTAATACGAAACTCATTCTTTAACGTAAGTCGAATAAATCTGCTATTTATTATCTCCCTTACCCTGAGTCCTTGCTGTCATCCTCTAGGAATTCTTCCTTTGCTAGTAATCGTTCATTTGCTTTCTGATTATCTTTTCAAGCAATTTACAGATAACACTCATCAGAGTAGTTCAGCCCCATTTCCGGTTTCTCTTTCTAAGACACAGCCTCTTGACACTACATACGTTCTCTTGTGATATACTGAACAATTTTGCAATTGGCCCATCAAGTGTTTTTGTATCATTGTCTTCCACTTGTCCTTAACACATATATACTTCATTTTGCCATTCATTTTCTGGTGCATATTACAAAATCACTCAGCCAGATTAGCTTCTCTTTAGCCGAAAGATTACTCCAGATGTATTCATGGAAAATGTTTGGATTATTCTCGTCCCTTGCAAACGATCTCTTTTCAAATCATCTCCATCCTCCTTTTCTGATCTTGTTATTCACATTATCATGCTCACTGTAATTACCTATTTCCAGTTACATTGATGGTAGAAATGTGTATGGCAGGATTAGGAACAGAGAACAGAAAAATTTTGAAAATGATATCGTGTAAAAGGCGAAGAAAAATACCTCTGTTAATTTGTGTGTTAGGCTGTAATTTTGTGTTGTAAGGTCAAAGAATCTACAGGCCAATCCTTGCTATAGACGCACTCCTCTGTTCTGGTAAGAGAAAAACGAAAAAAATATCTCTTCATGGAGAAACTCCTGACGTTCAGTCACCTTGAGGGACATTTTTTAGGATGAATATTAAAAAGCTTCCTCATTTGAGGAATAATATTCAGATATTCTTCAACTCTCTCTCTCTCTCTCTCTCTCTCTCTCTCTCTCTCTCTCTCTCTGAATTGATCGTCTTTACATTTAGGTCCTACCAGAGACTATACAGTTGGCAATACGAAGCGAAGGCTGAAGATGATAATACTGTGTAACACAAGTATTGTTCCTGGATAGTAAGTGTTTATTTACTAATTGCTCATGCGTGAAAAGTAGAGAAGAAGGTTATCATGCTCTTCAAACTTTGGTTTTGTGACCAGGACAATAATATTTTGAAATTTACTTATTTTTAGCTGGACAACGGGAGAATTCGCACATTTTCATTCATATAAAGTAAGAAAAACAACAACTTATGAATCAAAATTAACATGTATTTACACTAATGTTAGACAAAAGTGATCACAAAAGATTTAGAAATGAGCAGCTTTTCGAAATTACGATTGTACTATAAATCACTCACGAATCAGACCCCAGATATAATCCCCTATCATGTTCTCGTTATATGTTCCTTGGTAACAGCATTCAAACTCCAGTACACCCCAGTGGAAGCGCTCATCTTGTTCCCCCGAATACACTCCCATGTTCTTGAAACTCTAAAGATGAGCGTCAAGGATATGGACTTTGAGGGATATCTTGCAGCCCATTTTGCTGTAATACTTCACCATATCCTCAACCAGTTCCTCATAGTTTTCGGTCTTGTGATTGCCCAGGAAGCCCCGAACCACTGCGACAAAGCTGTACCAAGCTGCTTTCTCCTTCCTAGTGAGTTCTTGAGGAATTCCTTGAACTCCAGGATCTTCTTTATCTTTGGTCCGACGAAGACACTGGCTTTGACCTTTGCCTCAGACAGATTAGGGAAGAAGTCTTGAAGGTACTTGAAGGTTGCAGACTACTTCTCTAGAGCTGTGACAAATTGTTTCATAAGACCTAATTCCATGTGCAGTGGAGGCATCAACCCCTTACGGGGGTCCACCAGTGGCTTCCACTTGACGTTGTTCATCCACACAGAGAATTCAGTTCGCTGTGGCCAGTCCCGCCCGCGGTAGTGCCCCACGGTGTCCCTGCTGTCCCAAAGGCAAAGATAGCAGGAAAACTTGGTAAAGCCGCCCTAGAGAGCCATCAGGAATGCCACAATTTTGAAGTCTCTGATGACCTCCCAACTGTACTCATCATACTTTAAGGCGTCTAGCAAAGTCATGACACTGTTGCATTCTTCTTTGAGGTAAACCGAGTGAGCCGGGGGAAGAGACGGGTACTTGTTCCCGTTATGGAGCAGCACGGCTTTGAGGCTCCTGGATGAGTTGTCAATAAAGAGGCACCACTAATTCAGGTTACAAGCGATTTCGATTGCCTCAGACAGATTGGTTACATTGTGGCAGAAGCAGAGCCCGTCTTGATATGAAAAAAACTGGAAATCCTGGGTGACGCTTCCTTTGATCTGCGATTTCCACACTTTCATCCAACAAGTTCCACTGCTTGAGCCTGGACGTCAAAAGCTCAGCATTAGACTTTGTGAGACTAAGATCTTTGATGAAGTCGTTGAGGTCTTTGTGATTGGGGTAGTACGGGTTTCTCTCCTCAGCTGCAACTCTGAAACTGTGATTTTGATCTACAACGACTTCTTCCTTCTCTGACCACTATTTATACCACTGGAAACTTGTAGAAAGTTCCATATCAACTACTCAGAACTGAATCAATCAGGTATATTTGAAAAATAGGTAAATTTCAAAATATCACTGTCATGATCATAAAAGCAAAGTCTCAAGGGAATAATAGCCATTCTCTATACTTTTTAGACATATTCAATGAGAAAATTAAACTTGTCACAAAAGAAGAAAAAATAAGTCTTTAAACAGTGTTATTCAAGGTACAACTTCGTCTCCTTGTACAATACAAAAGAAAAAAGTGGCACGAAATAGAATACCTTTCCACACCTTGACCCATTTATCGAATCTAGGCCGATCTCTCTGTACCATGTTCTCAATGTACCATGTGCCACATCTGTAACATCTGCTACAGGCTGCCCTCATAGTATCATGTAAGGTAAGGTTGGCCTCGCTATTACGTGTACCATAGACTGGCCTCACTATACTGTGTATGACAGAGTGGCCTCACTGTACCGTGTACCAAAGACTGCTCTCACACTCTGTGTATCACAGCCTAGACCCACCGTACTGTGTACCATAGGCCGGCCTCACTGTAACGTGTATCTTAGACTGTCCTCACTATACCTTTTATAACAGATTGGCCTCAATGTGCCTTGTGCCACAGACTAGTCTCAATGTACCGTGTACCACAGGCTAAACCCATCGCACCGTGTACCATAGGCCAGCTTCACTTTGCCTTGTACCACAGATTGTCCTTACTATACCGTTTATCACAGATTGACCTCAATGCACCAAATACCACAGATTGGCCTCACAATACCGTGTACCAGAGACTTATCCCTCTGTGCGTGTGCTACAGGCTAGCTTCACTGTATCGTGTACCATAAGGCCGTCCTTGCTATACCGTGCACCACAAGCTGGCCTCATTGTGATGTGCACCACACACTGACCTTACTATATCGTGTATCATTAACTGGTTTTACTTTACCATGTTCCACAGGCTAGACCTACAGTACAGTATACCATAAGCTGTCCGCACTGTACAGTGTACCACAGGTTAGGCCCAATGTAACGCGTGCCACAATCTGCACTCACTATACCTTGTAACACATATGTCTTCAATATTTTCTGCACAACCCTGTAATTCAGGAGCTGTTTAGCCCTTTCCTATTTACAACATTATTCATGAGATCATTTATTTGTGTAAAAGTCATTCACAAAACTCATATTCGGCGCTAAGGTCCTACATATCCGGCACAGCAGATGAACGTTCCCCGTATTGTATGTTCTTCATAACTACCATCAGATTAATCTCTAAAAGAACCTCACATTGAACTTACATTAAGAAACACAATATCATCACCTTACTTCCACCAGAAAGACCAGGGATTATTATCACATCTCCTCCATGAAGAGAAACAGTTTATTACCAGTAGACAAAAGATGCAGCAGCACCACCACCAGCCAAGGGAATCACCATCACCCACAAACATCATCACAAGACACTGTAGCATCACACCCAGCTACCAGTATCACCACTAACCAGTATCATTATCAGTATCACCACTAACCAGTATCATCACCATCAGCCAGAAGTATCAATGCTAGCCATCAGCATTACCATTATCTCGAAACCACCAAATTTAAGACCTTAACTTTATTTGTGTGCCTTGTAGGCTGATGCACTCATGATCATACTTTACTTCCCTATGATATTGGTATCATTCGTAGATATAATCCGAATGATATATCAGAACAAGTAATCTTCATATGTAAATCAATCTGAAAAAAGATTTACCATTGTGCGCCAGAGAGTTGAATCCAAGCTACCACTTGTTGTTCTCGGTTGCCTTAGTTCAACTCTAGAGCGCGCAATGGTAAGATTGTTAATGATAAGGAGTGAGAGATCACTCCTTCAGGATAACTACGAAAATTAGTCGTATGGTCAAGTCATGCGATACTCCCCTGGTAACTGCAGTTTATAACGAGGCGACTTCTCTAACGTCGTCTCCATTCTCTTCCACCAAGATAATCACTCTGTTTATTGATAAAGTCTACACCTTATTCCTGCCTCAAAATCCTGCTTTACCAGCCTCGTATGTGGTACAGTGTCACACGCTTTCTGATACTCCAGGAACACACACTCCACCCAAAACACGAGGCTCATTCTCTTATATGAGTCCAAGAAATTTGTTACATATGACTTCCCTTTCTCTGAGTCCATGTTGTCTTTCAATGGGTAGTTTCACCTTTACCGTTTCCTTTCTGATGATTTTTTCCAGTAATCTACGGAGCACACTCACAGATTATCAAGCGCCTTCTCTAGATTTCTTTCTAAAATATCAGCATGACGTTAGCCCTCATTTAGGCTCTTGGCACTACGCACGTTCTCTTGTGATATGAATATAATTGTCATCTAACCGTCAATGTTCTATTTTGAGCATTCCTTTAGCACATATAGAGTTATCATTAGGTCCATATGTCTTACGTGGGACGAGGCCCTTTAATAGTCAGCTTACGTCATTTCCAGAAAACTAATTAGATGTGTTGCACCTAATTAGATGTCCCATCTCGGTGTTCGACTCTATAGTCTCCTCTAAAGAGTACACATATATTTCAACCTATGATTAAATTTTTTCGAGCGTTTTACAACAAAATTCCTCAGCCAGATTACCTTCTCTTTAACTGAAAGATTACTCCTGATGTATTCATTGAAAATGTTTGGATTTATTTTCCAGCCTTGTCCACAATATTCATTTCAAAGTTTCCCTAACCCCTCCGTTTCTTGTCTTGTTATTCACATTCTTATGATCGTTGTAATTACCTATTTGTATTCACAGTGAGGATAGAAGTGTGTATGGCAAGATTAGGAAGAGGGAAGAGAGAAACTTTGACAAGAATATTGTGGGCGAGGCAATATTGTGGACATAGACTTTCTATGTTACGATTGCTCGTCTTACTTTCTGTCTCATCAAAATGGGACTGTCGGGCTAGTCCTGCTATTTTCTCCTTACAAGCACCATACACCTATTTGAAGCTTGCTCACCTTTTTCACACAAGTACTCTTGCCAACTCTTGTCCGTTCAAACATTTTTCAGAGCCCAACAAATCTATGGCCCTTAGTGCTAAAAATCTCTCGGTTTCTTCCTGATTCTTCTGTCAATAAGAAGGAGGGCTCTAGCAGGAGTAGCACCGGCTCCTCCCATAACTTTTCCCTCTCCGTTAGACCTTTTTCTTTTTCTATTCACTATACGAATATTCGGGGTCTCTCGAGTAACCTATCCTCTGCTGAATACCATCTATCTAGTACCTCTCCTAATATATTACTTATCTCATGCACAGTTGGCTAATGATGATGTTACTAGTCCTTATTTCATATCCAGCTGTAAATTCCACTCACAGTTCCGGTTCATAGGTGTTGTAAGGGATTATTCCAACATCAACGCACCTACTGCACGCCTCAAGGACCTTGAGTCATCAAACTTTGATGCTATTTGGCTCAAGGTCTGTCTCCCAACTACCATAGTTTTCCTCTCTTTCGCCTATTGTTCTCCGAATTTTGCTAATTTTATATCTTTCTTCGACTACCTAAACTCCTACCATGAGACTGTGGCATCCTCTCGTCCGCAAGCCAATATCCTCTTCCTAGAGAATTTCAAAGTTCACAGTATAGAATGGTAGAATTCCTTTCATACGGATGAAAAAGCAAATCATCTCCATTCTCCTAATATTCTGGATCCGATCTTCACTCTCTCATAGATGTAAATATTTTAACGGCACCTCCCCCTCCAGCAGCCAGCCCTTTCTGTGTGTAAATACTAAGCCTCAGCAAAGCTGACTGGAACACCTCACGTAACTTATTTTCTGACTTTCCGTGGTACGTGGTGATGCTTCTATCTCTGCTAAACACAAAGTTGATGTTATTCTTGAGAAAATGAAAGCACTTATCCCCTCTTCTTCGTATCCATAGTTCAACCGTTCCTTCTCTAATGCCATTCGGGCAAGGGATCAGGCATATCGGGCTTGGAAAACTCTCCTTCCTTTGACCGCCATTCAACTTTTATCACCGACCTTAATCATTGTACGCACGTTATCCGTGAGGCAAAACGTTCCTTTGTTCAAAGGAAGTACAATAACCTCTCCTCGTCATCTACCGATAGGCTTTTCTGGTCGTTAGCTAAGGGCATCTCTAACAACTCCTGCTGTTCTACCTTTCCTTCACTTTTCCGTTCTGATAGTAATATAGCTGTCTCTCTCGTAGACAAAGCAACTCTCTTAGGTTCCCGTTTCTCCTCTGAGTCCACCTTGAATGACTCTAGCATTCCTTCACCCCGTGATGCTTCTCTTACTAATCCTATGCCTCTCCCCGTAATTTCTTTCCGAACTGTTCGAAAAGCGCTTCTTTATCTGGACACAAGCAAGGCTTATGTTCCTGATGGCATCCATCCCTATGTACTGCAAAAGCGTGCTTCTGAACTTGCATATATGCTTGCTCGTCTGTTCCATTTCTGTTTGAAAACCAAAACTATTCCTTTTTCTTAGATGCATGCATTTATTGATCCATCCCTAAGAAGGGTGACCGTTCTGACCCCTCCAACTATCATACTATTGATATGACATCTACCATTTCCAAAATCTTTGAATCCCTCTTCAACTCCTATATCCACAGATACTTCAAAATTCAGTCTTCTCTCTAATCACCAGTATGACTTCCGTAAGGCTAGATCCACTGGTGATATTCTTTCCTATCTTACTAATGTCAGGTCAACATCCCTGAAAGATTTTGGGAAGTCATGTGTAGTTGCCTTAGACATATCCAAAGCTTTTGACAGGGCGTGTCGTCGGGGCTTCATCTCTAAGATCCCCTTTTCTGGCTTCCCTCTCTCACTCTGCTCCTTCATATCTATCTTCCTCTTAGTCTTATCTATCACTGTGGTGGTTCATGGACCAACCTCTTCCCCTTTTTCCATCAAGAGCGGTGCTCATCAAGGTGATGTCCTGTCCCCTATGCTTTTTCTCCTTTTCAGCGAGTTCATCTCTTCCACAAACAATCAAATGCACTCATACGCTGACTACTTAACACTGCGATCATCTAAATCCTTTGATTCTGCTCCCTCTTCTCTCACTCGACCAAGATCTCGTCTTGACACAGCTTCCTTACTAAACTCGGACTTGGTCAGGTTATCTCAGTATGTTAGACGAAACGTAATTAAGTTTAATGCCACAAAATCCCATTTTCTATCCGCCTCTCTATCGAAAACTCCTATCAACTCTTGTCTCTCCTTTGACGATTCAGTAGCTCCACCTCTTGACTCAAAGAACATACCTGGTATTACTGTAACATCCACTGTTTTTTGGATACCCCACATTGCGGGAATTGCTTTAAGAAACTAGGTGTCCTGTACAGATATTGACACTTCTTTATCTGAATAATTTCTTCGTATATACAAAAGATTGATTCGTCCTTGTATGGAGTACTGCTCTCATATCTGGGTTCATTCTAGCTCTGCATCCTTACTTGACATAGTTGATTCGAAAGCGGCCAGACTTATGAACTGTCCCAGGCTAATTTCCAAACTTGACCCTCATGCCCTACACCACGAAGTTAGTTTACTTTCCCTCTCTCGTAGGTATTGCTTTGGTTTTTCCTCCCGAGAGCTGGCTGCTTGTGTGCCCCTGCCACCAGCTAGACCACGCAATGCTCAGCATGCTGCAGCATCACATGATTACAATGTGGCTATTGGTAACTCAAGGGTAGGCCGTTTTGATAACTGTTTCTTTTCCTACACCTCGAAGCTTTTCTTGTCTTTCCGAATAACTACGACCTGGCATATTTCAAAAGACGGGTTTTGTCACTTCCTTCAAAAATCATAAATACTTCCCTTTGTCTCATCTTTTTCCCTTTCATAGCCCTCTCTATATATCAGTTAAGGCTCGGCTTTGATGTGAACTTTTGTCCTTGACTGTAGCCTTCAATCTTAAAAAAAAGGAGAAAAACCTCTGTGTGCCTTAGGCTATAATGTTGTGTTGTAAGGTCAAAGCAGACACAGACTTATGCTTGCTGTAGACCAGAGCTGTGAAAAAGGAAAGAAAATCTCTGCATAGTTATCCCGGGCGTTTAACCACCTTGTGTTGCATTTTCACCTAACATATATTTACGCAGGATTAGGAGTAAAAGAATGATATCTAAAAGCTTTCTCTTTTTTGGAGAAATATTCAGATCTCTCTCTCTCTCTCTCTCTCTCTCTCTCTCTCTCTCTCTCTCTCTCTCTCTCTCTCTCTCTCTCTCTCTCTCTCTCTCTCTCTCTCTCTCTCTCTCTCTCTCTCTCTCTCTCTCTCTCTCTCTCTCTCTCTCTCTCTCTCTCTCTCTCTCTCTCTCTCTCTCTCTCTCTCTCTCTCTCTCTCTCAAGTAATCTTCTTTACATTTATGTCCTGACCAGATTATATACAGTTATAGCACGAAGATAGGACTCTGAAGATAATTCAAGGTATAATTTGGTCTTCATATGAAATAAGAGGAAATGAAACCTTGACACACCTTGACCCGTGCATCGTATCTAGGTTGATCTTCCTGAACCGTGTTCCACAGGCTGACCTCACTGTACCGTGTACCACAGGCTGACCTCACTGTACCGTGTACCATAGGCTGTCCTCACTGTACCACAGGCTGACCTCACTGTACCGTGTACCATAGGCTGTCCTCACTGTACTGTGTTTCACAGGCTGTCCTCGCTGTACCGTATACCACAGGCTGTCCTCACTGTACCGTATACTACAGGCTGTCCTCACTGTGCAGTATAACACAGGCTGTCCTCACTGTACCGTGTACCACAGGCTGTCCTTATTGTACCATGTAACCCAAGCTGGCCTCACTGTATCGTGTACTAAAGGGTAACCACTCAAAACCGTTCACCACAGGTTGACTCACAGTCCCTCAGACATTTTCATTGTAATATTATACAAATTTCTTCAATATTTTTTACACAACCCTGTGATTCAGTAGTGATTTAGCCCTTCTCTATTTATGAGATCATATTTATGACCTCATTTATGTATAAAACAATTATTCACAAAACTCATATTCGGCGCTCAGGTCCAACAGGCTCTCCACAGCAAATAAATTTTCCCTAAATTGCATATCCTCCATAACTACCATCAGATTAATCTCAAAGAGAATGTCATATTTTAACTTACATAAAGAAACGCACAATATCATCGTTTGTGGGGAAAAAAAATCGTTTTCTTTTTTCCACCATCAAAACCAAGGATCATCACCATCATCATCTCCTCCATAAAGTAACACAGTATATAACCAGTAGCCAAAAGCAGCCACACCACCACCACCAGTCACGGGAATCACCATCAGCCACAACATCATCACCAGAAGGAAGCATCACTACCAGCCACTAGCATCTACATCCTCTGTTAGCATCACCACCAGCCACAAACGTTACCACCAGCCATTAGCATCACCCTCCTCCGCCAGCATCACCACCAGCCAAAAACATCACCACCAGCCATTAGTATTACCATCCTCCGCCAGCGTCACCACCAGCCACAAACATCACCACCAGCCACTAGCATCACCATCCTCCGCCAGCATCACCACCAGCCACAAACATCACCACCTGCCACTAGCATCACCACCAGCCACAAACATCACCACCAGCCACTAGCATCACCATCTCTGTTAGCATCACCACCAGCCACAAGCATCACCACCAGCCACTAGCATCACCACCCTCCGCCAGCATCACCACCAGTCACAAGCATCACCACCAGCCATAAACATCACCACCAGCCACTAGCATCACCATCCTCCGCCAGCATCACCACCAGCCACAAACATCACCACCAGCCACAAGCATCACTATCCTCCGTTAGCATCATCACCAGCCACAAACATCACCACCAGCCACTAGCATCACCACCAGCCACAAGCATCACCACCAGCCACTAGCATCACCACCAGCCCCAAACATCACCACCAGCCACTAGCATCACCATCTCAGTTAGCATCACACCAGCCACAAACATCACTACCAGCCACTAGTATCACCACCAGCCACAAGCATCGCCACCAGCCACTAGCATCAAAACCAGCCACAAACATCACCACCAGCCACTAGCATCACCATCATCCGTTAGCATCACCACCAGCCACAAGCATCACCAACAGCCACTAGCATTACCACCCTCCGTTAGCATCACCATCAGTCACAAGCATCGCGACTAGCTAAATTCCATCACCATCAACCTGAAGTATCACCGCCAACCACCAGCATCAACATTGACCAGACGCATCACCACCAGCTAGAAGCATGACCCCCAGCCACAAGGAACTACCTCAGCAAGATATATCATCACTAGCATTACCAACAGCTAAAAGCACCGCTATCACCTTGAGTCATCACCGCTAGGCAGAAATACCCACTAAATGATTACCCGTTACCAGAATAGCCATCAGCAATAAGCATTGTCGGTAGTCAGCAGCATCAAAATCAGCCTTAAGCATCACCATAACCACACCAGCGTCACCATCATCCTCCAGCTACCTGCATTATCTTCATCTATAACAGCCAGTACCAGCTATGGTATCAGTACCAGACAATAGCATCACCACCGGTCACAACAATCACCGCCAGTCGTCAGCATCACCGCCACCACCAGCCTCGCCATCATCACCAGACAAAAGAATCACCAGTGGCCACAAGCATCAACATTAGCTGGATACTTCACCATCAGCCAACAGCATCACCACCACCAACCACAGGCATTACCGATAGACAGGAGCATTGCCACCAGCCACCAACATTAATGTTAACCTTAAGCATTACCACCAGCCACCAGCATCACCATCAGCCATAAGCATTATCATCCGCTATAAGCATTACCACTAGCAACCGGCATCACCGCCAGCCACCAGCATCACCATCAGCCACCAGCATCACCATCAGCCATAAGCATTATCATCCGCTATAAGCATTACCACTAGCAACCGGCATCACCGCCAGCCACCAGCATCACCGTCAGCCATAAACATTACCATCAGCCATAAACATTGCCGCTAGCCACCAGCATCACCACCAGCCACCGGCATCACCACCAGCCATAAGCATTACCATTAGACATAAATATCGCCACCAGTTACACTCACCGCTATCCTCGCCGTCACATTCACCAACAACAACTCCACCAACACCAGTATCAACCACCAAAATCACTATAACCAGCTACAAGTATCACCATAAATCATAAACATAACCATCTGCTTCCAGCCACTACCAGCCACTACCAGCCACAGCCCTTACCACTAACCACAACCACAACCACCATCTTTACCATAGGCCACCATCATCATAACAAGCCACGACCCACACCACCAGCCACAATCATCATCACCATCCCCACCACAGGCCACTGTCATCATAACCAGCCACAACCCTTACCACTAGCTACAACCACCGCCACAATCACCACCACCACCACCACTACCACACTGGGGTTGTCCTGCTTGGAATGCAGTTGTCTTGCCGGTGGTATAATCTTCCTGGCTGAGAGAGGTCGTCTTGGTGACTCAGTGGTTATCCCAGCTGAGGTTTGTTGATATTGCCTTAGGCCAGTAGTATTGCTGAAGCATAAGGTCACAGGTGTTGCTATAGCCGGAAATCAGGCGTGTTGTTCCACCCTGAGCCCAGTAACATTGCTGCAGCCTGAAGTCAGGGGTGTTGCTTCAACCTCAGGTCAGTGGTATTACTGCAGCCTGAGGTCAATTGTATTTCTGGAGTCTGAAGTTAATAGTGTTGCTGCAGCCTGAGGCCAATAGTGCTACTGCAGCGTGAGGTCAGTTGTATTTCTGAAGTCTGAAGTCAACGGTGTTGCTGCACTCTGAGGCCAATAGTATTACTGCAGCGTGAGGTCAGTGATGTTGCTGTATCCTGAGATTGGAGGCGTTGTTGCTTCCTGAGGTCAGTGGTGTTGCTGCGGCCTGAGGTCAATGGTGTTGCTGCAGCCTGAGGTCAGTGGTGTTGCTGCAGCCTGAGGTCAGTGGTGTTGCTGTAGCCTGAGGTCGGTGGTGTTGCTGTGTCCGTAGGTCAGTAGTGTTGCTGCAGCCTGAGGTCAGTCTTGCTGTTGTGTCCTGACGTCAGTGGTGTTTCTACATCCTGAGGTCAATGGTGTTCCCACATCTTGACATTATTGTTGTTGATGCAGTCTTTTAAATCAGTGGTGTAGATGGCTCGTCTTTCACCATCAAAATCTAAGATTTCAACCTTCTGGATTTCACCAGCGATCAAGTAAGTTGCAATCTTCCCCTAACATTGGCTATACCGTAGAGCGTTCTCCCCATATTTCCTTGTCATCCTCTGTGTCTGACGAACCAAAAAATAAGAGAGAGAGAACAGAAGCTTAAACAGGCGATACTCAAAGATCAGCGCTTTAATTTCTACAAAACGTTCTTAAATTGATTAGAACTTTATCACTTTTGCCTTTAAACACAGTCCATCAGACGTGCAAAATTAGCACAATGATATATGGAAAAATTCCTGCCGATGAATATAACTGTGTTCTACTGAGCATAGTTCAGGCTAAAAGAAAGGCATGGACAGAGGTCCTAAAACTGGCAGAACATTAACCAAGCCAGATATTAATCGTGCCTGAGGGCAGGTATATAATCATGCATTCCAAAATTGTGCTTGAGTCCAGGGGCATAATCATTCATACACCAGGTTCGATACCCTTCCAAATCGTGCTTGAGACAAGGTACACATGAATATGTACAATGAGTTCGATACCATGTGATTAATCTTAAGCAGAGGCGAGTATACAAGCGCTGGTTGGACACTCTCTCAATCTCTGACAGGAAACAAACAAGAGTGAACGGAAATTGAACAATGGATTTCGCCGTACAGAATGAATAGAAAATGATCATTAGAAAATTCGAAGGACCAGACAGTGGGATAAATGGATATAATACTAAGTGACAGAAAATGACAGAGTATTAGCAATTCCATGAAGAGAAAAAAATCACGAAGGAAGAGGCAAGAAACAGCAGTGAAGGCGAACAACAACAGGACCAAAGAATTTTAAAAACAAGGAGTTGAAAGAAATAAAGAAAAGGAAATAGGAAGAGGACATAAAGAAAAATAGGCGGAGGTAAAAAAATGGACACAAAGAGAAAGATCAAAGAGGCAGGAAAATAAAATCGAAAACCAGGCATGAAACAGAGACACAAAGATGAGTTAAACTTTTGCTTTTCGTGTAGTGTGTGAACCACCAGGTACACCTGGTATGTTCATGGTGTGGTGTGTGAGCCACCAGGTACACCTGGTATGTTCATGGTGTAGTGTGTGAACCACTAGCTACACCTGGTGTGTTCATGGTGTAGTGTGTGAACCACCAGGTGCACCTGGTGTGTTCGCCATGTAATGTATGAACCACCAGGTACACCTGGTGTGTTCATCGTGTAATGTGTGAACCACCAAGTACATCTGGTGTGTTCATCGTGTATTGTGTGAGCCACCAGGTACACCTGGTGTGTTCATAGTGTAGTGTGTGTCACCAGCTACACCTGGTGTGTTCATCGTGTAGCGTGTGAGCCACCAGCTACACCTGGTGTGTTCATCGTGTAGCGTGTGAACCACCAGCTACACCTGGTGTGTTCATCGTGTAGCGTGTGAGCCACCAGGTACACCCAGTGTGTTCATCGTGTAGTGTGTGAACCACCAGATACACCTGGTGTGCTCATCGTTTAGTATGTGAGCCACAAGCTACACCTGGTGTGTAGTGTGTGAGCCAACAAGTATACCTGGTTTACTTGTAGTGTAGAGTGTGCACCACCAGTTTTACCTGGTATACTTGTGTAAAGTGTGCACCACCAGGTATACCTGTTCGGTTTATCGTGTAGTGTGTGAGCTGCCAGGTATACCTGGTATGTTCATCGTCAAGTGTGTGAGCTACCAGGTACACTTGATGTACTTGTAGTGTAGTGTATGAACCATCAAGTACACTTGGTGTGCTTGTAGCGCAGTGTGTGAACTATCAGGCAAACCTGATGTGCTTGTAGTGTAATGTGTGAATCATTAGGTACTCCTGGTGTACTTGTAGCGCAATGTCTGAATCATTAGATACACCTGGTATGCTTGTGGTATAATGAGATAATTACCAAGTACACCTGATGTGCTTGTAGTGTAATGTGTGAATCACCAGGTACATCTATTGAGCTTGTAATGTGTAAACTACCAGGTACGCCTGGCATGCTTGCAGTGTAGTGTGCGAACCACCAGGTACACCTTGTATGTTTGTAGTGTATTGTATGAACCAACAGGTACACCTGTTATACTTGTGGTGTAGTGTGGAAATCACACTCGCATTCTTGTGGTGTAGTGTGTGAACAACAGTTACACATGGTGTGCTGGTAGTGTAGTGTGTGAACTACCTGATGCACCTAGTCTGAATTATCAGGCAAAGCCTTTTTTGTTTGTAGTGTAGAGTGTAAACCACCAGATACACCCTGTGTACTTGTAGAGTCTGACGTACAAGGTACAATTTTACGCTTGTAATATAGATTGTGAATGACCAGGGACTTCCTATGTGCTCGTAGTTTAGTGTGTGAGCCATCAGCCACATTTTGTGTGCTTGTAGAATGTTGATTACTGAGGGCGTCTCTTGTGCTTGTAATGTTCTGTGTGAACAACCAGGTCTATCTTGTGGGCTTCTGGTGTAGGATGTGAGCCAACAGATACATCTTGTTTGCTTGTAAAGTTTCAATTACCAAGTAAATATTGTGTGTTTGTAGACTATGAACTACGAGGCAACTTTATGTGCTGGTACTGTAGTCCGAGAACTACCAGGTACGTACTGAGTTTGTATACAATGTAAACCATCATGTATATCTTGTGCACCTTTACGGAGTGAGCCACCAGCACTTTCTTCTGTGGTTGTAGTATCGAGAATGAATCACCAGGTACAGCTTGTGGAGTTATAGAGTGTGAACCACTAGATACACCTTGTGTGCTTTTAGTGTGGTGTGTATACCACGAGGTAGGCTTTGCGAGCGTTTGATGCAGTGTGTCAAACATCAGGCACAGCTTTTGTGCTTGTCATGTATAAATCAACAAATAACGCTTTGATTGCAGAACGCTAGGTACACCTTGCATGCTTGTAGAATGTGAACCACCAGGTACATCAATTGTACTTGTAGTAAAGTGTGTGAACAAGTTTGCCTATAGTGTGGAGTGTAAACCACCTGGTACATAAAGTGTGCTTATAGTAAAGTGTGTGAACAATTGTTTGCTGAAGTGTTGAGTGTGAACCACCAGGTATGCTTTTTGTACTTGTAGATTGCTTGTAATGTACGCTATGAGCCACCGGTTATATCTTGTGTGCTTGTAGTGTAGAGAATGAATCAGCTGGTACATCTTGTTTGCTTAAAGAATGTGAAGTACTTGGTACAAAATGTGCACTATTAATGTTTAATGTGAATCGCCGGGCACAGCGCGTGATCTTGTAGAGCACTGTAGAATGTGAACCATCAGGTGCAACTTGTGTGCTTGTAGAGTGTAAACCATCATGCACATCTTGTGTGAATGTAGTTTACTACGAGAACCACTAGGTTCATATTGTGTACCTGTAGAGTGTAAACCACCAGGTGTACCTTGTGCACCTTTAGGGTATGAACTACCAGGTACTCCTTGTGTTAATTTGGTGCTAGGTGGGGACCATTTGTACATTTAAGTGTGCTTGTAGTGTACTGTATGAACTAATAGGCACACCAAGTATGCTTGTAGTGTGCTGCGTGAGGCACCAGGTGCACCAAGTGTTCTTGTAGTGTAATATGTATACAACCAGGTACACCAGTTGTGCTTGTAGTGTAATGTGTGAGCCACCAGGTATATCAGGTGTGTTTGTAGTGTACTGTGAACCACCAAGTACACCAAGTTTGCTTGTAGTGTATTGTGTGAACCACCAGGTACACCAAGTGTCCTTGTAGTGTACTGTGTGAACCACCAGCTAACCAAGTGTGCTTGTCGTGTTCTGTGTGAGCCCAAGGTACACCAAGTGTGCTTGTCGTATACTGTGTGAACCACCAGGTACACCAAGTGTGCTTGTAGTGTACTGTGTGAGCCACCAGGTAACCAAGTGTGCTTGTCGTGTTCTGTGTGAATCCCCAGGTACACCAAGTGTACTTGTCGTGTACTGTGTGAACCACCAGGTACACCAAGTGTGCGTGTAGTGTACTTTTGTGAAAGACCAGGTACACCTGGTGTGCTTGTAGCATGTGTGATCCACCAAGTATACCAAATGTCTGTAGTGTACTGTATGAACCACCAGGTACACCAAGTGTGTTTGTTGAATACTGTGTGAACCACCAGGTACACCAGGTTTGCTTGCAATATATTTGTTAACCACCAGGTACTCTGTGTGTGCTTATACTGTAGTGTGTGTGAACTACTGGGTGCACCTTGTGTATTTGTGTAATGTGAATTACTAGGCACACCTTGTGCGCTTGTGATGTAGAGTGCTCATTCCCTTGCATGCTTCAAGTACAGTGCGTGAACCACCAGGTACACTCTGCATGCTTGTAGAATGTAAGCCAACAGGCACACCTTGAGCGGTCCTAGAGCAGTGCATGAACCATCAAGTACACATTTTATGTTTGTATTGTAGTGTGAACCACCAGGTACACCTTTAGTGTTTATAGTAAATTGCGTAACCCGTCAAGTACAACTTGTGTGCTTGTAGTGCGTGAACAACCAGTTACATCAAGCGTTCTTCATGTGTAGTATGTGAACCAACAAGTTCACTTTGTGTATATGTAGAGTGTGAACTACGGAGCACATCTGCAATGTAGAGTGTGAACCGCCACGCTATATCATGTGTACTTATGATGTAGAATGTGAACATCTAAGTTCAACTTGAGTGCTTATAGAGGGTGAACTATCAGGCACATCTTGTGTTGCTTTAACGTGTTGAGTGAACTATCAAGTACATACTATGTGCTTGTAGTGTAGAGTATGAACCATCAGGCACACCTTGTGTGTTTGTGTTGTAATATTTGTACCCCCAGGTACATCTAGTGTGCTTGTGGTGTACGCTGCAATCTTTCAGGTAAAGCTTGTGTGCTGCTAGTGTAGAGTATAAACCACATGATATGTGTGCTTGTACAGTGTGAATTACTGGGTAAGTGTTGTGTGTTTTTAGAGTCAGATCTACTGGCTAACCTAACCTAACCAACAGGTACATCTTGAGTGTTTGTACTGGTATGTGTGACCACCAGGCACACTTTTTGTGTCTGTAAACTGTCTGTTACATTTGTGTGGTTGCAGATTATAAACCGCCAGGTACATCAAGTATAATTTAGTATAGCGTGTAAACCGCCAGTTATAACTTGAGTGCTTTTAATGTAAATCATAAACCATCAAATAAACCTGTGTACTACAAGGCATACCAGTTGTCCTTGCAATATAAGCGTGACTGCAAGTTATATTTCGTTTGCTTGTAACGTGGAATGTGACCCCCCCCCCCCTACGTACAATCTCTGCACTTGTAATGTGTGATCTAAGAAGCACATTTTTCGTGTTTGTAGAGTAGTGTGTGAACCACCAAGTACATTTTCTATGCCTGTAGTGTAAAGTGTGAGTAAAAGGTATACATTGTACACTTATGGAGTGTGAACATCTTGTGTGAGTGTATTTTACTATGAACCGCCAAGCATACCTTGTGTGCTTGTAGAGTGTGACATACTGGGCGCACCTTTTGTATGTGGAACGTAAACTATATCACACCTCGTGTGCTTGCGTTGTTGTGGTTGAACGACAAGGCACAACTTGTGAGGTTTTAGTGTGGTATATGAACTACCAGCTATACCTTGTCTGCTTGTAGAGTATAAACCTCCATTTACATCTTTTCTGCTTGTAGTATAGTTATGAGCAAATAGGTACACTTTGTCTTACGGTACTGTAAAGTGTGAACCACCAGGTACATCTTGTATGCTTGTAATGTGTGAACCATGAGGTACATCGTGTGTGCTTGTGGATTGTAAAGTAACAGGGAAACCTTGTGTGTCTACCATGTGGAGTCTGTACCATAAGGCACAACTTTTGTGCACGTAGTGTAGGTACATCTTATGTGCTTATAGTGTAGTCTATGAACCACCAGGTTTGCCTCTTGTGTTTGTTGAGTGAAAATGGTCAGGTGCGCCTTGTGTGCTTGTAGCGTTGTGTCTGAGCCACCAGGTTCACCTTGTGTGCTTGTAGTGTAGCGTGTGAACCACCAGGTATAACTAGTTCACCTTTAGAGTTTGAATTATCATACACATCTGTGTGATTTTAATGTGGTAAGTGAATTATTAAGTACAAGCTTTTAGTGTAGTGTGGTGTACAACTCGTGTGCTTGTAGTAAAGTGTTTGTACCATCAAGTACATCTAGCTTGCTTATAGTGTAATATGTGAACCATCAGACACAATTCTACACTTTTAGTGCTTGTAGTGAAGGGTGTGAAGAACCAGATACGCCTTTTCCGCTTGTAGTGTAGTATGCGTACCACCAGATTCACTATGTGTGCTCGTAGTGTAATGCGTGTACCCCAATGTATATCTAGTGTGCTTGTAATGCATTGTGTGAACCACACTTTACATTTCTTGCACTTATAGTATAGAGTGTGAGCCACCAGTTACACCTTGAGTGCTTGTAATTTGATGTGTAAAACACATATAGACCTTGTGTGCTTGCTGCTGTAAGTCAACAAGGATATGATGACGATTTGCACGACAGGGTTGTAATCCTAAGGAGTGGGAAATATCTTCTTTTTCAGAATGTTAAGACTTTATTTTCTTTAATGTTAGCATTGGTTTTCTTCCTCAGCTCAGCGTTAGCGCTGATTTTCCTCCTCCATATCAGCACCAATTGTCTTACTTGATGTTAGCACTGTTCTTCCTCAAAGTTAGCCCTGGATTTGCTATTCAATGTTATCACTAATTTTTCTCCTTAGTGTTAGCATTGGTTTTCCTCCTCAGCGTTTACACTAATCTTCCTCAGAGTTAGCACCAGTTTTACTGATCAGTGTTAGCACTAATTTTTCTCCTTAGTGTTAGCATTGGTTTTCCTCCTCAGTGTTTACACTAATCTTCCTCAGAGTTACTGTTCAATGTTATCACTAATTTTTCTCCTTAGTGTTAGCATTGGTTTTCCTCCTCAGCGTTTACACTAATCTTCCTCAGAGTTTGCACCAGTTTTACTGATCAGTGTTAGCACTAATTTTTCTCCTACGTGTCAACATTCTTCTTCCTCAGGGTTAGCACTGGTTCTCCAGCTCGATGTTAGCGCTGGTTTTCCTACGCAGTGTTCCCACTTGCTTTCATCCTCATTGCTGACATACTTTTCCTTCTGTTTTTGCATTAATGCTTTCTGTTGCTTAGTTCCTTCGAGAAGTTGCGCTGAATTACAGACCACTCTCTCTGACAAGTGTTTTATGTAAAACATTGGGAAAGATAATCAGAAAGCAGATATATTACGTCTTGCACAGAGGAAACTGCCTAAGCAGGATGCAACATGAATTCGGAACGCACTCAAGCGAAAGAAACCATTTAGATTTCTTTGAGAAACTAAGTTCCATATTGAAGAAAAGAAGAGGAAGGGTCGATTGTGTGTATATAGATAGCCAAAGAGTTTTTACCACGATACAATGAAGAAAATTGATAAAGAAGAAGGACACTGAGGCAAGAGGAGGACCAAGGATGCATAGCACTGGAGTTTTCTCGTAATGGAATAGGGTCACCGGGTCACCAGTGATGTGCCACGGGATCGGTCCTGAAACTATTGTCCTTTTTCATCTACTCACATGACTTACTGGAGGGATTAGACTCGTATCTAGATATGTTTACGGATGATACCAAGGTCAAGAGAAATATAAAAAGTGATGAAGGCTGCGGCAATTGGAAGCTCCAAAGTTAGCCCGATACTTTGTTGATAAAATGCGACTCGAATATAGGCAAAGTAATGCTGATGACTTAAAACGAAAGAAGGCCTCCATTGGAATTTTATGTAATACGATATAATCTGAAGGATTCTAAGTGTAAGAGGGACTTGAGAAATGATACTGTACCTAAACTGTCGCCAGAGCTCTACTTCAGGAGAATAGTAAAAACAAAATACAGTCTGCTGGCAGATGATATAATCTCATTCCAACAAACGGATAAAGAAATGTACAGCACAAGAGGTTAGATCGTACATTTGGCCCAAACTAGATCATACCTCTGAAGTTTGGTCATCATACTTAAAGAAACAGAAAATGAATTAGAGGAGATACACTCAGTTACAATGAGTGATTAAAGACCATGGATTTATCCAACATGAAAGGGAGAAGAGTAAGAGATGACTTGTTCATATCGGCCTAAAGTCTTCAACCACAATGACGATTCAAGAGCCAATGATAAAAAGAAGAACCAGAGGTCATCATTTTAAAATAAGCAGGATACTTTGCAGAAAAGGTGTAAATAAGTTGTAAATAAATACACTACGAGAGAAGTCTATGAATGGAATAATCTAAATGATTGAATTGTGAATGTCAACAGACAAAAGTTTACAAAATCTTATGATAGCAAAGATCAAGAGATGTGACTCCACGAGTATAAAACTCCCTCTTTGTACCGTAAAAATAGTAGGTAATTGCACAGACACGAGTGCAAAACTCCTTCCCCATACAGAAAATTCAGATGATTACACACACACACACACACACACACACACACACACACACACACACACACACACACACACACACACACACACACACACACACACACACACACACACACACACACACACACACACACACACACACACAGAGTGAGCTTAATATTAGACAAAAGGACGATTGTTTGTATCTAGACTACCAGAAAGCCTATGACACTATTTTCCATGGGAGGCTTTATCACCAAGCAAGAACAAGGGGAAACTCATTTAGTAAATAGAGGATAATATCATTGGGAGGGGACAAAAGACACACGTTAGAAGAGGCTTCTCCAAATGGGTTAAGGTGACCACCGGAATACTAGAGGGTTCAATTCTGGGACCATTACTCTCTCTCATCCATGTAAATGGCTTGCATGAAGTTGTTTGCAGATAAAGGAAAAGTCCTTAGGGAATTGAAAAGAGAGGAGGATTGAATTAGTTTACAAGGGGTACTAAACAGACTCCAAAGTTACCTGAAACATGACTGAGGACGGGACAACATGAAAGAAGACTTGAATATGTTTATGATTTACCAGGATATAAGCCTCAGGATTCTGTGTGTGAGAGGGAATTCTGAGTAGACATCGTCCCCAACATATCAGCACAGTTCCATACTTGGAGAGTAATTAAGGAGACATACTGTTTGCTGTAACTATCAGAATAAGGAGATATCTAAGCAAGCTGATCATATTCTATATAAGGCCAAAATGATGTGTTTCCGGTTTGGTCACAGCACAAGAGGAGCTCAACAGATCAAGAGAGTTAAGTTGCAGAGGAAGGCTTTAATGTTACTCAGCATGGATGAGAGTACACTGAGGGGTGACTTGATCACAACTTTTAAGATTCTTATAAAGATCGACGAACAGGTTGTAGGAATAGAGCAACCAGAGGACATAGTATGCAATTAAGGAAGAAACTTGTAAAGAAATTCAGAAACATTTTCATTGTGTAAGACTGGTTGGTAAATGCGAACAGGATTACTGATGGCAGGTTGATGCAGACAGTATACAGAAATTCAAGAACTTGTATGATAGTAGAGAATGTTCTAGATATACCCTCACCCCTCTACAAACCCACTGTAACAGTACAATAGGTAATCATACAGGATCCTATTCGTAGTAGTGACCACTTCTGACTTTAAATAAGCACAGTGGGCCTGCATGGGTTCGAATCCTTGAAGCTGTAGTTGGCTCACAGCCACACCACTTGTTCATCATCTCAGGGGCTGGTCGATACGTGTATACCTCGAGTGTGTGTGTGTGTGTGTGTGTGTGTGTGTGTGTGTGTGTGTGTGTGTATGTTTTGTGTACAAACGAACAAAAACATGGCAAATGTGCAAGATTAAGAAACGGGGCAACGCGAATGTAAAACTTTCTCTCTACATCACGCAAATAGAAATCACAGATAGTAGTACCATACCGACAGGTGACCACTGACGAGTGTGGAAAAAAAAAAAAGAAAAAAGTTGTTTGATATGAAACTGATACTGGCAGGCATGGCTCTTAATTAAACGACAAACTTCAAGTCGGTAACGAATTTTACAAACTTCCCACGCAAGCGCCAGAAAGTTTAATAGAAGAGTTTATGAGCTAATTCAGACAGAGCAGCTGATGCCGACTGAGAAAAGTATACCCTCAGGTGTACCTAAGTTATGGTGCAACGGGGAAGTTGTGTGCCGCAAGAGTAAGTTAGTGTACCACAAGGGTAAGTTGTATTACCTCACGTGTTATTAAACAGCAACCTCCCAGAAAAGACACGAAGATCTAATATCATTCTCCCTTAAAAAAGAAAAAGATATAAACTCAGAGGGAGTCTAAAGGAATATTTCAAAAAAAAAAAGAGTAACTTCGACAGCACATTATACGAAATTATGATATAAAATTAAAAGGTAGAGTCTGCAATGGCAGCGTTTCGTTATTTTCCAGTGGCAGAATTATAGAACATCAGAATGATGGAACTTTACGCCGTGACAGTTATCGTTCCTGACCGTGACGCATTCACGGCACTCCAATGGGCGAGCACATACATTCGAATTCTGATTACGGTAGTTGGTACACAGTCAACCGAGTCATTCATCCATCTCCAGGGGTTGCTTGATAAAATGAGTACTTAGCTCAAGTAAGCATATATATAATATATATATATATATACGAATAAAGTGTATATGAACGCGCACCTTCATAGAACATACAAAGCTCCATCAGCCAGGATCGAACCTGGGACCCCTTGTGCAAGAGGCAGGCATGCTAACCGCTAGGCTAAGGGACTGTATAATAGGAAACAGCCTGTTTCCTATTATACAGTCCCTTAGCCTAGCGGTTACATGCCTGCCTCTTGCACAAGGGGTCCCAGGTTCGATCCTGGCTGATGGAGCTTTTTATGTTATATATATATATATATATATATATATATATATATATATATATATATATATATATATATATATATATATATATATATATATATATATATATACATATATATATATATATTTTTTTTTTGCCGCTGTCTCCCGCGTTTGCGAGGTAGCGCAAGGAAACAGACGAAAGAAATGGCCCAACCCACCCCCATACACATGTATATACATACGTCCACACACGCAAATATACATACCTACAAAGCTTTTCATGGTTTACCCCAGACGCTTCACATGCCCTGATTCAATCCACTGACAGCACGTCAACCCCGGTATACCACATCGCTCCAATTCACTCTATTCCTTGCCCTCCTTTCACCCTCCTGCATGTTCAGGCCCCGATCACACAAAATCTTTTTCACTCCATCTTTCCACCTCCAATTTGGTCTCCCTCTTCTCCTCGTTCCCTCCACCTCCGACACATATATCCTCTTGGTCAATCTTTCCTCACTCATTCTCTCCATGTGCCCAAACCATTTCAAAACACCCTCTTCTGCTCTCTCAACCACGCTCTTTTTATTTCCACACATCTCTCTTACCCTTACGTTACTTACTCGATCAAACCACCTCACACCACACATTGTCCTCAAACATCTCATTTCCAGCACATCCATCCTCCTGCGCACAACTCTATCCATAGCCCACGCCTCGCAACCATACAACATTGTTGGAACCACTATTCCTTCAAACATACCCCATTTTGCTTTCCGAGATAATATATATATATATATATATATATATATATATATATATATATATATATATATATATATATATATATATATATATATATATATATATATATATATATATATATACTAGACTAGAGGGGACGTATATATATATATATACTAGACTAGAGGGGACGGGAGCGGGGGGCCAGAAATCCTCCCCTCCTTGTCTTAACTTTCTAAAATGGGAAACAGAAGAAGGAGTCACGCGGGGAGTGCTCATCCTCCTCGAAGGCTCAGAGTGGGGTGCCTAAATGTGTGTGGATGTAACCAAGATGTGAAAAAAGGAGAGATAGGTAGTATGTTTGAGGAAAGGAACCTGGATGTTTTGGCTCTGAGTGAAACGAAGCTCAAGAGTAAAGGGGAAGAGTGGTTTGGGAATGTCTGGGGAGTAAAGTCAGGGGTTAGTGAGAGGACAAGAGCAAGGGAAGGAGTAGCAATACTCCTGAAACAGGAGTTCTGGGAGTATGTGATAGAGTGTAAGAAAGTAAATTCTCGATTAATATGGGTAAAACTGAAAGTTGATGGAGAGAGATGGGTGATTATTGGTGCATATGCACCTGGGCATGAGAAGAAAGATCATGAGAGGCAAGTGTTTTGGGAGCAGCTGAATGAGTGTGTTAGTGGTTATGATGCACAAGACCGGGTTATAGTGATGGGTGATTTGAATCCAAAGGTGAGTAATGTGGCAGTTGAGGGAATAATTGTATACATGGGGTGTTCAGTGTTGTAAATGGAAATGGTGAAGAACTTGTAGATTTATGTACTGAAAAAGGACTAGTGATTGGGAATACCTGGTTTAAAAAGCGAGGTATACATAAGTATACGTGTGTAAGTAGGAGAGATGGCCAGAGAGCGTTATTGGATTACGTGTTAATTGACATGCGCGCGAAAGAGAGGCTTTTGGATGTTAATGTGCTGAGAGGTGCAACTGGAGGGATGTCTGATCATTATCTTGTGGAAGCGAAGGTGAAGATTTGTATGGGTTTTCAGAAAAGAAGAGAGAATGTTGGGGTGAAGAGGGTGGTTAGAGTAAGTGAGCTTGGGAAGGAGACTTGTGTGAGGAAGTACCAGGAGAGACTGAGTACAGAATGGAAAAAGGTGAGAACAATGGAAGTAAGGGGAGTGGGGGAGGAATGGGATGTATTTAGGGAATCAGTGATGGATTGCGCAAAAGATGCTTGTGGCATGAGAAGCGTGGGAGGTGGGTTGATTAGAAAGGGTAGTGAGTGGTGGGATGAAGAAGTAAGATTATTAGTGAAAGAGAAGAGAGAGGCCAATTTTGCAGGGAAAAAATGCAAATGAGTGGGAGATGTATAAAAGAAAGAGACAGGAGGTCAAGAGAAAGGTGCAAGAGGTGAAAAAGAGGGCAAATGAGAGTTGGGGTGAGAGAGTATCATCAAATTTTTGGGAGAATAAAAAGATGTTTTGGAAGGAGGTAAATAAAGTGCGTAAGACAAGGGAGGAAATGGGAACTTCAGTGAAGGGGGCTAATGGAGAGGTGATAACAAGTAGTGGTGATGTGAGAAGGAGATGGAGTGAGTATTTTGAAGGTTTGTTGAATGTGTTTGATGATAGAGTGGCAGATATAGGGTGTTTTGGTCGAGGTGGTGTGCAAAGTGAGAGGGTTAGAGAAAATGATTTGGTAAACAGAGAAGAGGTAGTAAAAGCTTTGCGGAAGATGAAAGCCGGCAAGGCAGCAGGTTTGGATGGTATTGCAGCGGAATTATTAAAAAAGTGGGTGACTGTATTGTTGACTTGGTTGGTAAGGTTATTTAATGTATGTATGACTCATGGTGAGGTGCCTGAGGATTGGCGGAATGCGTGCATAGTGTCATTGTACAAAGGCAAAGGGGATAAGAGTGAGTGCCCAAATTACAGAGGTATAAGTTTGTTGAGTATTCCTGGTACATTATATGGGAGGGTATTGATTGAGAGGGTGAAGGCATGTACAGAGCATCAGATTGGGGAAGAGCAGTGTGGTTTCAGAAGTGGTAGAGGATGTGTGGATCAGGTGCTTGCTTTGAAGAATGTATGTGAGAAATACTTAGAAAAGCAAATGGTTTTGTATGTAGCATTTATGGATCTGGAGAAGGCATATGATAGAATTGATAGAGATGCTCTGTGGAAGGTACTAAGAATATATGGTGTGGGAGGAAAGTTGTTAGAAGCAGTGAAAAGTTTTTATCGAGGATGTAAGGCATGTGTACGTGTAGGAAGAGAGGAAAGTGATTGGTTCTCATTGAATGTAGGTTTGCGGCAGGGGTGTGTGATGTCTCCTTGGTTGATTAATTTGATTATGGATGAGGTTGTTAGGGAGGTGAATGCAAGAGTTTTGGAAAGAGGGGCAAGTATGTAGTCTGTTGGGGATGAGAGAGCATGGGAAGTGAGTCAGTTGTTGTTCGCTGATGATACAGCGCTGGTGGCTAATTTATGTGAGAAATTGCAGAAGCTGGTGACTGAGTTTGGTAAAATGTGTGAAAGAAGAAAGTTAAGAGTCAATGTGAATAAGAGCAAGGTTATTAGGTACAGTAGGGTTGAGGGTCAAGTCAATTGGGAGGTAAGTTTGAATGGAGAAAAACTGGTGGAAGTAAAGTGTTTTAGATATCTGGGAGTGGATCTGGCAGCGGATGGAGTCATGGAATCGGAAGTAAATCATAGGGTTGGGGAGGGGGCGAAAATCCTGGGAGCCTTGAAGAATGTGTGGAAGTCGAGAACATTATCTCGGAAAGCAAAAATGGGTATGTTTGAAGGAATAGTGGTTCCAACAATGTTGTATGGTTGCGAGGCGTGGGCTATGGATAAAGTTGTGCGGAGGAGGGTGGATGTGCTGGAAATGAGATGTTTGAGGACAATATGTGGTGTGAGGTGGATTGATCGAGTAAGTAATGTAAGGGTAAGAGAGATGTGTGGAAATAAAAAGAGCGTGGTTGAGATAGCAGAAGAGGGTGTTTTGAAATGGTTTAGGCACTTGGAGAGAATGAGTGAGGAAAGATTGACCAAGAGGATATATGTGTCGGAGGTGGAGGGAACGAGGAGAAGTGGGAGACCAAATTGGAGGTGGAAAGATGGAGTGAAAAAGATTTTGAGTGATCGGGGCCTGAACATGCAGGAGGGTGAAAGGCGGGCGATGGGGGTGAGTAGGGGCAGACAGTGTGAATTGTGTGCATGTGTGTATATGTGTGTGTCTGTGTGTGTATATATGTGTGTACGTTGGGATATGTGGGTGTGTATGTTTGCGTGTGTGGACGTGTTTGTGTGTGCATGTGTGTGGTAGTGGGTTGAGCTATTTCTTTCGTCTGTTTCCTGGCGCTACCTCGCAGGCGCGGGAGACAGCGACAAAGCAAAATAAATAAGTAGATATTAATAAATATATATATATATATATATATATATATATATATATATATATATATATATATATATATATATATATATATATATATATATATATTTTTTTTTTTTTTAACTATTCGCCATTTCCCGCGTTAGCAAGGTAAGGTTAAGAACAGAGGACTGGGCCTTTGTGGAATATCCTCACCTGGCCCCCCTCTGTTCCTTCTTTTGGAAATTAAAAAAAAAAACGAGAGGGGAGGATTTCCAGCCTCCCGCTCCCTCCCCTTTTAGTCGCCTTCTACGACACGCAGGGAATACGTGGGAAGTACTCTTAATCCCTTACATATATATATATATATATATATATATATATATATATATATATATATATATATATATATATTTCCCTGGGGATAGGGGAGAAAGAATACTTCCCACGTATTCCCTGCGTGTCGTAGAAGGCGACTAAAAGGGGAGGGAGCGGGGGGGCTGGAAATCCTCCCCTCTCGTTTTTTTTTAATTTTCCAAACGAAGGAACAGAGAATTGGGCCAGGGGAGGGTATTCCCTCAAAGGCCCAGTCCTCTGTTCTTAACGCTACCTCGCTAATGCGGGAAATGGCGAATAGTTTGAAAGAAAGATATATATATATATATATATATATATATATATATATATATATATATATATATATGTATATATATATATATATATATATATATATATATATATATATATATATATATATATATATATATATATATATATATATATATATATATATATATATATATATATATATATATATATAAATATATATATATATATATATATATATATATATATATATATATATATATATATATATATATATATATATATATATATATATATATATATATATATATATATATATATATATATATATATATATATATATATATATATATATATATATATATATATATATATATATATATATATATATATATATATATATATATTTATATATATATATATATATATATATATATATATATATATATATATATATATATATATATATATATATATATATATATATATATTCTTTTTTCTTTCTAACTATTCGCCATTTCCCGCGTTAGCGAGGTAGCGTTAAGAACTGAGGACTGGGACATTGAGGGAATATCCTCACCTGGCCCCCTTCTCTGTTCCTTCTTTTGGAAAATTAAAAAAAATTGAGAGGGGAGGATTTCCAGCCCCCGCTCCCATCCCTTTTAGTCGCCTTCTACGACACGCAGGGAATACCTGGGAAGTATTCTTTCTCCCCTATCCCCAGGGAAAATATATATGTATATATATATATATATATATATATATATATATATATATATATATATATATATATATATATATATATATATATATATATATATATATATATATATATATATATATATATATATATATATATATATATATATATATATATATATATATATATATATACATATATATATATATACTTATATATAATTTACAAGGAATACTCAACAAACTTATACCTCTGTAATTTGAGCACTCACTCTTATCCCCTTTGCCTTTGTACAATGGCACTATGCACGCATTCCGCCAATCCTCAGGCACCTCACCATGAGTCATACATACATTAAATAACCTTACCAACCAGTCAACAATACAGTCACCCCCTTTTTTAATAAAGGAGGATATTGATTGAGAGGGTGAAGGCATGTACAGAGCATCAGATTGGGGAAGAGCAGTGTGGTTTCAGATGTGGTAGAGGATGTGTGGATCAGGTGTTTGCTTTGAAGAATGTATGTGAGAAATACTTAGAAAAGCAAATGGATTTGTATGTAGCATTTATGGATCTGGAGAAGGCATATGATAGAGTTGATAGAGATGCTCTGTGGAAGGTATTAAGAATATATGGTGTGGGAGGCAAGTTGTTAGAAGCAGTGAAAAGTTTTTATCGAGGATGTAAGGCATGTGTACGTGTAGGAAGAGAGGAAAGTGATTGATTCTCAGTGAATGTAGCTTTGCGGCAGGGGTGTGTGATGTCTCCATGGTTGTTTGATTTGTTTATGGATGGGGTTGTTAGGGAGGTGAATGCAAGAGTTTTGGAAAGAGGGGCAAGTATGAAGTCTGTTGGGGATGAGAGAGCTTGGGAAATGAGTCAGTTGTTGTTCCCTGATGATACAGCGCTGGTGGCTGATTCATGTGAGAAGCTGCAGAAGCTGGTGACTGAGTTTGGTAAAGTGTGTGAAAGAAGAAAGTTAAGAGTAAATGTGAATAAGAGCAAGGTTATTAGGTACAGTAGGGTTGAGGGTCAAGTCAATTGGGAGGTGAGTTTGAATGGAGAAAAACTGGAGGAAGTGAAGTGTTTTAGATATGTGGGAGTGGATCTGGCAGCGGATGGAACCATGGAAGCGGAAGTGGATCATAGGGTGGGGGAGGGGGCGAAAATTCTGGGAGCCTTGAAGAATGTGTGGAAGTCGAGAACATTATCTCGGAAAGCAAAAATGGGTATGTTTGAAGGAATAGTGGTTCCAACAATGCTGTATGGTTGCGAGGCGTGGGCTATGGATGGAGTTGTGCGCAGGAGGATAGATGTGCTGGAAATGAGATGTTTGAGGACAATGTGTGGTGTGAGGTGGTTTGATCGAGTAAGTAACGTAAGGGTAAGAGAGATGTGTGGAAATAAAAAGAGCGTGGTTGAGAGAGCAGAAGACTGTGTTTTGAAATGGTTTGGGCACATGGAGAGAATGAGTGAGGAAAGATTGACCAAGAGAATATATGTGTCGGAGTTGGAGGGAACGAGGAGAAGAGGGAGACCAAATTGGAGGTGGAAAGATGGAGTGAAAAAGATTTAGTGTGGTCGGGGCCTGAACATGCAGGAGGGTGAAAGGAGGGCAAGGAATAGAGTGAATTGGAGCGATGTGGTATACCGGGGTTGACGTGCTGTCAGTGGATTGAATTAAGGCATGTGAAGCGTCTGGGGTAAACCATGGAAAGCTGTGTAAGTATGTGTATTTGCGTGTGTGGACGTATGTATATACATGTGTATGGGGGTGGGTTGGGCCATTTCTTTCGTCTGTTTCCTTGCGCTACCTCGCAAACGCGGGAGACAGCGACAAAGCAAAGAAAAAAAAAAGAAAAAATTTTTATATATATATATATATATATATATATATATATATATATATATATATATATATATATATATATATATATATATATATATATATGTATATATATATATATATATATATATATATATATATATATATATATATATATATATATATATATATATATATATATATATATATATATATATATATATATATATATATATATATATATATCAGCAAATTTTAGGGAGAATAAAAAGATGTTCTGGAAGGAGGTAAATAGGGTGCGTAAGACAAGGGAGCAAATGGGAACTTCAGTGAAGGGCGCTAATGGGGAGGTGATAACAAGTAGTGGTGATGTGAGAAGGAGATGGAATGAGTATTTTGAAGGTTTGTTGAATGTGTCTGATGACAGAGTGGCAGATATAGGGTGTTTGGGTCGAGGTGGTGTGCAAAGTGAGAGGGTTAGGGAAAATGATTTGGTAAACAGAGAAGAGGTAGTAAAAGCTTTGCGGAAGATGAAAGCCGGCAAGGCAGCAGGTTTGGATGGTATTGCAGTGGAATTTATTAAAAAAGGGGGTGACTGTATTGTTGACTGGTTGGTAAGGTTATTTAATGTATGTATGACTCATGGTGAGGTGCCTGAGGATTGGCGGAATGCGTGCATAGTGCCATTGTACAAAGGCAAAGGGGATAAGAGTGAGTGCTCAAATTACAGAGGTATAAGTTTGTTGAGTATTCCTTGTAAATTATATGGGAGGGTATTGATTGAGAGGGTGAAGGCATGTACAGAGCATCAGATTGGGTAAGAGCAGTGTGGTTTCAGAAGTGGTAGAGGTTGTGTGGATCAGGTGTTTGCTTTGAAGAATGTATGTGAGAAATACTTAGAAAAGCAAATGGATTTGTATGTAGCATTTATGGATCTGGAGAAGGCATATGATAGAGTTGATAGAGATGCTCTGTGGAAGGTATTAAGAATATATGGTGTGGGAGGCAAGTTGTTAGAAGCAGTGAAAAGTTTTTATCGAGGATGTAAGGCATGTGTACGTGTAGGAAGAGAGGAAAGTGATTGGTTCTCAGTGAATGTAGGTTTGCGGCAGGGGTGTGTGATGTCTCCATGGTTGTTTAATTTGTTTATGGATGGGGTTGTTAGGGAGGTAAATGCAAGAGTCTTGGAAAGAGGGGCAAGTATGAAGTCTGTTGGGGATGAGAGAGCTTGGGAAGTGAGTCAGTTGTTGTTCGCTGATGATACAGCGCTGGTGGCGGATTCATGTGAGAAACTGCAGAAGCTGGTGACGGAGTTTGGTAAAGTGTGTGGAAGAAGAAAGTTAAGAGTAAATGTGAATAAGAGCAAGGTTATTAGGTACAGTAGGGTTGAGGGTCAAGTCAATTGGGAGGTGAGTTTGAATGGAGAAATACTGGAGGAAGTGAAGTGTTTTAGATACCTGGTAGTGGATCTGTCAGCGGATGGAACCATGGAAGCGGAAGTGGATCATAGGGTGGGGGAGGGGGCGAAAATTCTGGGAGCCTTGAAAAATGTGTGGAAGTCGAGAACATTATCCCGGATAGCAAAAATGGGTATGTTTGAAGGAATAGCGTTCCAACAATGTTGTATGGTTGCGAGGCGTGGGCTATGGATAGAGTTGTGCGCGCAGGAGGATGGATGTGCTGGTAATGGATGTTTGAGGACAATGTGTGGTGTGAGGTGGTTTGATCGAGTAGTAACGTAAGGGTAAGAGAGATGTGTGGAAATAAAAAGAGCGTGGTTTGAGAGAGCAGAAGAGGGTGTTTTGAAATGGTTTGGGCACATGGAGAGAATGAGTGAGGAAAGATTGACCAAGAGGATATATGTGTCGTAGGTGGAGGGAACGAGGAGAAGAGGGAGACCAAATTGGAGGTGGAAAGATGGCGGATGTGGAAAAAGATTTCGAGTGATCGGGGCCTGAACAGCAGGAGGGTGAAAGGGCGGGCGATGGGGGTGAGTAGGGGCAGGGACAGAGGTGAATGGTGTGCATGTGTGTATATGTGTGTGTCTGTGGGTGTATAGATGTGTGAAGTTGGGATTGTGGGTGTGTATGTTTGCGTGTGAGGACGTTGTGTAGTGTGTGATGTGTGTGGTAGTGGGTTGCTATTTCTTTCCGTCTGTTTCTGGCGCTACTGCAGGCGCGGGGGGAAGCGACAAAGCAATAAAATAAATAGATATTTATAAATATATATATATATATATTATATATATATATATATATATTATATATATATATATATTATATATATTTTTATTATATATATATTTTTTTTTTTTTTTAACTTTTTCGCCATTTCCCGCGTTAGCAAGGTTAGGTCAGAACAGAGGACTGGCCTTTGTTGGAATATCCCACCTTGCCCCCCTCTGTTCCTTCTTTTGGGAAAAATTTAAAAAAAAAAAACGAGAGGGGAGCGTTTTCCAGCTCCGCTCCCTCCCCTTTTAGTGCCTTCTACGACACGCCGGGATACGGGGAAGTACTCTTAAACCCTTACATATATATATATATATATATTATATATATATCTATATACTATATAAAAATATATATTATATATAATCCCTTGGGATCTAATACCTGGGCCCCCCCCCCCCCATTTTGTTTCTTTTGTAATTATTATTTCCCCCCTGGGGAGAAAGAATCTTCCCACGGTAATTCCCTGCGTGTCGTAGAAGGCGACTAAATGGCGAGGGAGCGGGGGGGCTGGAAATCCTCCCCTCTGTTTTTTTTAATTTTCCAAACGAAGGAACAGAAAAATTGGGCCAGGGGAGGGTATCCTCAAAGGCCAGTCTTCTGTTATTAAACGCTACCACGCTAATGCGGGAATATGGCGAATAGTTTAAAAAGAAAGATTTTGATATATTATATTTTTATATATAGATTTATATATATATATATATATATGTATATTTATATATATATATATATATATATATTATAATATATATTTTTTATAATATATCTATATATATATATTATATATATATAATATTATATATATATATATATAGATATTAAAATATATATAATTTATATATTATATATATATATATATTATATATATTTTTATATATATATATATATATATATATATATATATATATATATATATATATATATATATATATATATATATATATATATATATATATATATATATATATTTATATATATATATATATATATATATATATATATATATATATATATATATATATATATATATTTATATATATATATATATATATATATATATATATATATATATATATATATATATATATATATATATATATATATATATTCTTTTTTCTTTCTAACTATTCGCCATTTCCCGCGTTAGCGAGGTAGCGTTAAGAACTGAGGACTGGGACATTGAGGGAATATCCTCACCTGGCCCCCTTCTCTGTTCCTTCTTTTGGAAAATTAAAAAAAATTGAGAGGGGAGGATTTCCAGCCCCCGCTCCCATCCCTTTTAGTCGCCTTCTACGACACGCAGGGAATACCTGGGAAGTATTCTTTCTCCCCTATCCCCAGGGAAAATATATATGTATATATATATATATATATATATATATATATATATATATATATATATATATATAATATATATATATATATATATATATATATATATATATATATATATATATATATATATATATATATATATATATATATATATATATATATATATATATATATACATATATATATATATACTTATATATAATTTACAAGGAATACTCAACAAACTTATACCTCTGTAATTTGAGCACTCACTCTTATCCCCTTTGCCTTTGTACAATGGCACTATGCACGCATTCCGCCAATCCTCAGGCACCTCACCATGAGTCATACATACATTAAATAACCTTACCAACCAGTCAACAATACAGTCACCCCCTTTTTTAATAAAGGAGGATATTGATTGAGAGGGTGAAGGCATGTACAGAGCATCAGATTGGGGAAGAGCAGTGTGGTTTCAGATGTGGTAGAGGATGTGTGGATCAGGTTTGCTTTGAAGAATGTATGTGAGAAATACTTAGAAAAGCAAATGGATTTGTATGTAGCATTTATGGATCTGGAGAAGGCATATGATAGAGTTGATAGAGATGCTCTGTGGAAGGTATTAAGAATATATGGTGTGGGAGGCAAGTTGTTAGAAGCAGTGAAAAGTTTTTATCGAGGATGTAAGGCATGTGTACGTGTAGGAAGAGAGGAAAGTGATTGATTCTCAGTGAATGTAGCTTTGCGGCAGGGGTGTGTGATGTCTCCATGGTTGTTTGATTTGTTTATGGATGGGGTTGTTAGGGAGGTGAATGCAAGAGTTTTGGAAAGAGGGGCAAGTATGAAGTCTGTTGGGGAGAGAGAGCTTGGGAAATGAGTCAGTTGTTGTTCCCTGATGATACAGCGCTGGTGGCTGATTCATGTGAGAAGCTGCAGAAGCTGGTGACTGAGTTTGGTAAAGTGTGTGAAAGAAGAAAGTTAAGAGTAAATGTGAATAAGAGCAAGGTTATTAGGTACAGTAGGGTTGAGGGTCAAGTCAATTGGGAGGTGAGTTTGAATGGAGAAAAACTGGAGGAAGTGAAGTGTTTTAGATATGTGGGAGTGGATCTGGCAGCGGATGGAACCATGGAAGCGGAAGTGGATCATAGGGTGGGGGAGGGGGCGAAAATTCTGGGAGCCTTGAAGAATGTGTGGAAGTCGAGAACATTATCTCGGAAAGCAAAAATGGGTATGTTTGAAGGAATAGTGGTTCCAACAATGCTGTATGGTTGCGAGGCGTGGGCTATGGATGGAGTTGTGCGCAGGAGGATAGATGTGCTGGAAATGAGATGTTTGAGGACAATGTGTGGTGTGAGGTGGTTTGATCGAGTAAGTAACGTAAGGGTAAGAGAGATGTGTGGAAATAAAAAGAGCGTGGTTGAGAGAGCAGAAGACTGTGTTTTGAAATGGTTTGGGCACATGGAGAGAATGAGTGAGGAAAGATTGACCAAGAGAATATATGTGTCGGAGTTGGAGGGAACGAGGAGAAGAGGGAGACCAAATTGGAGGTGGAAAGATGGAGTGAAAAAGATTTAGTGTGGTCGGGGCCTGAACATGCAGGAGGGTGAAAGGAGGGCAAGGAATAGAGTGAATTGGAGCGATGTGGTATACCGGGGTTGACGTGCTGTCAGTGGATTGAATTAAGGCATGTGAAGCGTCTGGGGTAAACCATGGAAAGCTGTGTAAGTATGTGTATTTGCGTGTGTGGACGTATGTATATACATGTGTATGGGGGTGGGTTGGGCCATTTCTTTCGTCTGTTTCCTTGCGCTACCTCGCAAACGCGGGAGACAGCGACAAAGCAAAGAAAAAAAAAAGAAAAAATTTTTATATATATATATATATATATATATATATATATATATATATATATATATATATATATATATATATATATATATATATATATATATATATGTATATATATATATATATATATATATATATATATATATATATATATATATATATATATATATATATATATATATATATATATATATATATATATATATATATATATATATATATATATATATCAGCAAATTTTAGGGAGAATAAAAAGATGTTCTGGAAGGAGGTAAATAGGGTGCGTAAGACAAGGGAGCAAATGGGAACTTCAGTGAAGGGCGCTAATGGGGAGGTGATAACAAGTAGTGGTGATGTGAGAAGGAGATGGAATGAGTATTTTGAAGGTTTGTTGAATGTGTCTGATGACAGAGTGGCAGATATAGGGTGTTTGGGTCGAGGTGGTGTGCAAAGTGAGAGGGTTAGGGAAAATGATTTGGTAAACAGAGAAGAGGTAGTAAAAGCTTTGCGGAAGATGAAAGCCGGCAAGGCAGCAGGTTTGGATGGTATTGCAGTGGAATTTATTAAAAAAGGGGGTGACTGTATTGTTGACTGGTTGGTAAGGTTATTTAATGTATGTATGACTCATGGTGAGGTGCCTGAGGATTGGCGGAATGCGTGCATAGTGCCATTGTACAAAGGCAAAGGGGATAAGAGTGAGTGCTCAAATTACAGAGGTATAAGTTTGTTGAGTATTCCTTGTAAATTATATGGGAGGGTATTGATTGAGAGGGTGAAGGCATGTACAGAGCATCAGATTGGGTAAGAGCAGTGTGGTTTCAGAAGTGGTAGAGGTTGTGTGGATCAGGTGTTTGCTTTGAAGAATGTATGTGAGAAATACTTAGAAAAGCAAATGGATTTGTATGTAGCATTTATGGATCTGGAGAAGGCATATGATAGAGTTGATAGAGATGCTCTGTGGAAGGTATTAAGAATATATGGTGTGGGAGGCAAGTTGTTAGAAGCAGTGAAAAGTTTTTATCGAGGATGTAAGGCATGTGTACGTGTAGGAAGAGAGGAAAGTGATTGGTTCTCAGTGAATGTAGGTTTGCGGCAGGGGTGTGTGATGTCTCCATGGTTGTTTAATTTGTTTATGGATGGGGTTGTTAGGGAGGTAAATGCAAGAGTCTTGGAAAGAGGGGCAAGTATGAAGTCTGTTGGGGATGAGAGAGCTTGGGAAGTGAGTCAGTTGTTGTTCGCTGATGATACAGCGCTGGTGGCGGATTCATGTGAGAAACTGCAGAAGCTGGTGACGGAGTTTGGTAAAGTGTGTGGAAGAAGAAAGTTAAGAGTAAATGTGAATAAGAGCAAGGTTATTAGGTACAGTAGGGTTGAGGGTCAAGTCAATTGGGAGGTGAGTTTGAATGGAGAAATACTGGAGGAAGTGAAGTGTTTTAGATACCTGGTAGTGGATCTGTCAGCGGATGGAACCATGGAAGCGGAAGTGGATCATAGGGTGGGGGAGGGGGCGAAAATTCTGGGAGCCTTGAAAAATGTGTGGAAGTCGAGAACATTATCCCGGATAGCAAAAATGGGTATGTTTGAAGGAATAGCAGTTCCAACAATGTTGTATGGTTGCGAGGCGTGGGCTATGGATAGAGTTGTGCGCAGGAGGATGGATGTGCTGGTAATGAGATGTTTGAGGACAATGTGTGGTGTGAGGTGGTTTGATCGAGTAAGTAACGTAAGGGTAAGAGAGATGTGTGGAAATAAAAAGAGCGTGGTTGAGAGAGCAGAAGAGGGTGTTTTGAAATGGTTTGGGCACATGGAGAGAATGAGTGAGGAAAGATTGACCAAGAGGATATATGTGTCGTAGGTGGAGGGAACGAGGAGAAGAGGGAGACCAAATTGGAGGTGGAAAGATGGAGTGAAAAGGATTTTGTGTGATCGGGGCCTGAACATGCAGGAGGGTGAAAGGAGGGCAAGGAATAGAGTGAATTGGAGCGATGTGGTATACAGGGGTTGACGTGCTGTCAGTGGATTGAATCAAGGCATGTGAAGCGTCCGGGGTAAACCATGGAAAGCTGTGTAGGTATGTATATTTGCGTGTGTGGACGTGTGTATGTACTTGTGTATGGGGGGGGTTGGGCCATTTCTTTCGTCTGTTTCCTTGCGCTACCTCGCAAACGCGGGAGACAGCGACAAAGTATAAAAAAAAAAAAAAAAAAATATATATATATATATATATATATATATATATATATATATATATATATATATATATTCTTCCTTTTTCTATTTATCATTATACTTTGTCGCTCTCTCCCGCGTTAGCGAGGTAGCGCAAGGAAAAGACGAAAGAATGTCCCAATCCACCCAAATATAAATGTATATAAATACACGATCACACACGTACATATATATACCTCTACATCTCAACGTATACATACATATACATATAAAGACAAATACATATATACACATATAAATAATTCATATTGTCTGCCCTTATTCACTTCTAATGCCTCCCCGCTGCACATGAAATGACAACCCCCTCCCCCACATGTGCACACGGTAGCGCTAGGAAAAGACAACATAAGCCACATTCGTTCACACTCAGTCTGAAGGTGTCGTTTACAATGCACCGAAACCAAAGCTCCCTTTCCACATTCAGCTCCCACAAAAATTTCCATGGTTTAGCCCAGACGCTTCACATGCCCAGTTCAATCCAATGACAGTACGTCGACCCCGGTTTCCCATATCCTTCCAATTCACTCTATTCCTTGCACACCTTTCACCCTCCTGCATGTTGAGGCCCCGATCACTCAAATACTTTTTCAATCCATCTTTGCACCTCCAATTTGGTCTCCCACTCCTCCTCGTTCCCTCCACCTCTGACATATATATCCTCTTTGTCAATCTTTCCTCACTGATTATCTACATGTGACCAAACCATTTTAAAACACCCTCTTCTGCTCTCTAAACAAGGCTCATTTTATTGCCCTACATCTCTCTTACCCTTTCATTGCTTACTCGATCAAACCAACTCACACCACATATTGCCCTAAGACATCTCATTTCCAACACATCCACCCTCCTTCGCACAACTCTATCTATAGCCCACGCCCCGCAACCATATATCATTGTTGGAACCACTATTCCTTCAAACATACCCATTTTTGCTTTCCTAGATAACGTTCTCGAATTCCACAGATTTTTCAACGCTTCCAGAACTTTCACCCCCTCCTCCACCCTATGATTCACTTCCACTTGCTTGGTTCCATCCGCTGCCAAATTTACTCCCAGATATCTAAAACACTTAACTTCCTCCAGTTTTTCTCCATTCAAACTTACCTCCCAGTTGACTTGTCCCTCATCCCTACTGTACCTGTTAACCTTACTCTTATTCACATTCACTCTTGACTTTCTTCTTTCACACACTTTACAAAACTCAGTCACCAGCATCTGAAGTTTCTCACCCGAATAAGCCATCAGCGCTGTATCATCAGCGAACAACAACTGATTCACTTCCCAAACTCTCTCATTCACAACAGACTGCATACTTCCCCTCCTTTCCAAAACTCTTGCATTTACCTCCCTAACAACACCGTCCATAAACAAATTAAACAACCATGGAGACATCACACACCCCTGTCGCAAACCAACATTCACTGAGAACCAATCACTTTACTCTCTTCCCACTCGCACACATGCCTTACATCCTCGATAAAAACTTTTCACTGCTTCTAACAACTTGCCTCCCACATCATATATTCTTAATACCTTCCACAGAGCATCTCTATCAACTCTATCATATGCCTTCTCCAGATCCATAAATGCTACATATATATCCATTTGTTTTTCTAAGTATTTTTCACATATTTTCTTCAAAGCAAACACCTGATCCACACATCCTCTACCACATCTGAAACCACACTGCTCTTCCCCAATCTGATGCTCTGTACATGCCTTCATCCTCTCAATCAGTACCCTCCCATATGATTTCCCAGGAATACTCAACGAACATATACCTCTGTAATTTGAATACTCACCTTTATCCTCTTTTCCTTTGTGCAATGGCACTATGCATGCATTCCGCCAATCCTGAGGCAGCCTCCATGAGCCATAAATACATCAAATATTCTTACCTATCAGTCAACACAGTCAACCCCTTTTTTAGTAGATTTCACTGCAATTCTATCCTAACCCGCCGCCTTGTCGGCTTTCATCTTTCGCAGAGCCTTCACTATCTCTTTCCTGATCACCAAATCATTCTCCCTAACCCTCTCACCTTGCACACCACCTCGACCAAAACACCCTATATCTGCCACTCTATCATATAACATATACAACAAACCTTTAAAATTCTCACTCCATCTCCTCGCATCACCACTGCTTGTTATTTCCTCCCCATTAGCCCCCTTCACCGATGTTCCCATTTGTTCTCTTGTCTAACGCACTTTATTTACCTCCTTCTAAAACATCCTTTTACTCTCCCTAAAATTTAATGACACTCTCTCACCCCAACTCTCATTTGCTCTCTTTTTCACCTCTTGCACCTTTCTCTCGACCTCCTGCCTCCTCCTTTTATACATCTCCCAGTCGTTTGCACCATTTGAAAAAAATCGTCCAAATATCTCTCTCTCTTCTCTTTCACTAATAACCTTACTTCTTCATATCACCACTCACTACCCTTTCTAATCTGTGCACCTCCCACTCTTCTCATGCCACAAACAAGTTTTGCGCAAGCCATCACTGCTTCCCGAAATGCATCTCATTCCTTTCCCACTCCCCTTACGTCTGTTGCTCTCACCTTTTTCCATTCTGCACTCAGTCTCTCCTGGTACTTCCTCACATGTCTCCTTCCCATTTGGACGTTTTTTGTAGGAAAATAATACAAATGACTGGGAGATGTATAAAAGAAACAGGCAGGAAGTCAAGAGATGAGTGCAAGAGGTGAAAAAGAGGGCAAATGAGAGTTCGGGTGAAAGGGTATCATAGAATTTTAGGGAGGATAAAAAGATGTTTTGGAAGGAGGTAAATAAAGTGCGTAAGACAAGGGAACAAATGGGAACATAAGTGAAGGGGGCTAATGGGGAGGTGATAACAAGTAGTGGTGATGTGAGAAGGAGATGGAGTGAGCATTTCTTAATTTATTGAATGTGTTTGATGATAGAGTCGAGGTGGCGTGCAAAATGAGAGGGCTAGGGAGAATGATTTGGTAAACAGAGAGCTTTACGGAAGATGAAAGACGACAAGGCAGTGGGTTTAGGATAGTATTTCACTGGAAATTATTAAAAAACGGGTTGACTGTGTTGTTGACTGTTTGGTAATGTTATTTAATGTATGTATGACTCATGGTGAGGTGCTTGAGGATTGGCGGAATGCTTGCATAGTGCCATTATGCAAAGGGAAAGCGGATAAAAGAGAGTACTCAAATTACAGAGGTATAAGTTTGTTGAGTATTCCTGGGAAATTATATAGGAGGGTATTGATTGAGAGGGTGAAGGCATGTACAGGGCATCAGATAGGGAAGAGCAGTGTGGTTTCAGAAGTGGTAGAGGATGTGTGGATCGGGTGTTTGCTTTGAAAAATATATGTGAGAAATACTTAGAAAAGCAAATGGATTTGTATGTAGCACTTATGGATCTGGAGAAGGCATACGATAGATTTGATAGAGATGCTCTGTGGAAGGTATTAAGAATTTATGGTGTGGGAGGCAAGTTGTTAGAGGCAGTGAAAATTTTTATCGAGGATGTAAGGCATGTGTACGAGTCGGAAGAGAGGAAAGTTATTGGTTCTCAGTGAATGCTGGTTTGCGGCAGGAGTGCGTGATGTCTCCATGGTTGTTTAATTTGTTTATGGATGGGGTTGTTATGGAGGTGAATGCAAGAGTTTTGGAAAGAGGGGCAAGTATGCAGTCTGTTGTGGGTGAAAGACGTTGGTAAGTGAGTCAGTTGTTCGCTGATGATACAGTGCTGGTGGCTAATTCGGGTGAGAAACTGCAAAAGCTGGTGACTCAGTTTGGTAAAGTGTGTGAAAGAAGAAAGCTGAGAGTAAATGTGAATAAGAGCAAGGTTATTAGATACAGTATGGTTGAGGGACAAGTCATTTGTGAGGTAAGTTTGAATTGAGAGAAACTGGAGGAAGCGAAGTGTTTTGGATACCTTGGAGTGGATTAGGCAGAGGATAGAATCATGGAAGCGGGGGAAGGGGGCGAAACTTCTGGGAGCGTTGACAATTGTGTGGAAGTCGAGAAAGTTATCAAGGAAAGGAAAAATGGGTATGTTTGAAGGAATAGTGGTTCCAACAATGTTATATGGTTGCGATTCGTGGGCTATAGATAGAGTTGTGCGGAGGAGGATGGATGTGCTCGAAATAAGATGTTTTAGGGCAATATGTGGTGTGAGGTGGTTTGCTCGAGTAAGTAATGAAAGGGTAAGAGAAATGTCTGGTAATAAAAAGAGTGTGGTTGAGAGAGCAGAAGAGGGTGTTTTGAAATAGTTTGGTCGCATGGAAAAAAGAGTGAGGAAATATTGACAAAGAGGATATATATGTTAGAGGCGGAAGGGAACGAGGAGAAGTGGGAGACCAAATTGTAGGTGGAAAGATGGAGTGAAAAAGATGATGAGTGACCAGGGCCTGAACATGCAGGAGGGTGAATGTCGTGCAAGGAATAGAGTGAATTGGAACAATGTGGTATACCGGGGCTGACGTGCTGTTAATGAATTGAACCAGGGCATGTAAAGCGTTTTCAATACCATGGAAAGTTTTTTGGGGCCTGGATGTGGAATATATATATATATATATATATATATATATATATATATATATATATATATATATATATATATATATATATATGGAAAGCTGTGTAGGTATGTATATTTGCGTGTGTGGACGTGTCTGTATATACATGTGTATGGGGGTGGGTTGGGCCATTTCTTTCGTCTGTTTCCTTGCGCTACCTCGCAAACGCGGGAGACATCGCCAAATGAAAATATATATATATATATATATATATATATATATATATATATATATATATATATATATATATATATATATATATATATAGTATTTTTTTTTTCTTTGCTTTGTCGCTGTCTCCCGCGTTTGCGAGGTAGCGCAAGGAAACAGACGAAAGAAATGGCCCAACCCACCCCCATACACATGTATATACATACGTCCAAACACGCAAATATACATACCTACACAGCTTTAAGTGGTTTACCCCAGACGCTTCACATGCCTTGATTCAATCCACTGACAGCACGTCAACCCCGGTGTACCACATCGCTCCAATTCACTCTATTCCTTGCCCTCCTTTCACCCTCCTGCATGTTCAGGCCCCGATCACACAAAATCTTTTTCACTCCATCTTTCCACCTCCAATTTGGTCTCCCTCTTCTCGTTCCCTCCACCTCCGACACATATATTCTCTTGGTCAATCTTTCCTCACTCATTCTCTCCATGTGCCCGAACCATTTCGAAACACCCTCTTCTGCTCTCTCAACCACGCTCTTTTTATTTCCACACATCTCTCTTACCCTTACGTTACTTACTCGATCAAACCACCTCACACCACACATTGTCCTAAAACATCTCATTTCCAGCACATCCATCCTCCTGCGCACAACTCTATCCATAGCCCACGCCTCGCAACCATACAACATTGTTGGAACCACTATTCCTTCAAACATACCCATTTTTGCTTTCCGAGATAATGTTCTCGACTTCCACACATTCTTCAAGGCTCCCAGAATTTTCGCCCCCTCCCCCACCCTATGATCCACTTCCGTTTCCATGTTTCCATCCGCTGCCAGATCCACTCCCAGATATCTAAAACACATCACTTCCTCCAGTTTTTCTCCATTCAAACTCACCTCCCAATTGACTTGACCCTCAACACTACTGTACCTAATAACCTTGCTCTTATTCACATTTACTCTTAACTTTCTTCTTTCACACACTTTACCAAACTCAGTTACCAGCTTCTGCAGTATCTCAAATAAATCAGCCACCAGCGCTGTATCATCAGCGAACAACAACTGACTCACTTCCCAAGCTCTCTCATCCCCAACAGACTTCATACTTGCCCTTCTTTCCAAAACTCTTGCATTCACCTCCCTAACAACCCCATCCATAAACGAATTAAACAACCATGGAGACATCACACACCGCTGCCGCAAACCTACATTCACTGAGAACCAATCACTTTCCTCTCTTCCTACACGTACACGTGCCTTACATCCTCGATAAAAACTTTTCACTGCTTCTAACAACTTGCCTCCCACACCATATATACTTAATACCTTCCATAGAGCATTTCTATCAACTATATCATATGCCTTCTCCAGATCCATAAATGCTACATACAAATCCATTTGCTTTTCTAAGTATTTCTCACATACATTCTTCAAAGCAAAAACCTGATCCACACATCCTGTACCACTTCTGAAACCACACTGCTCTTCCCCAATCTGATGCTCTGTACATGCCTTCACCCTCTCAATCAATATCCTCCCATATAATTTACCAGGAATACTCAACAAACCTATACCTCTGTAATTTGAGCACTCACTCTTATCCCCTTTGCCTTTGTACAATGGCACTATGCACGCATTCCGCCAATCCTCAGGCACCTTACCATGAGTCATACATACATTAAATAACCTTACCAACCAGTCAACAATACAGTCACCCCCTTTTTTAATAAATTCCACTGCAATACCTTCTAAACCTGCTGCCTTGCCGGCTTTCATCTTCCGCAAAGCTTTTACTACCTCTTCTCTGTTTACCAAATCAATTTCCCTAACCCTCTCACTTTGCACACCACCTCGACCAAAACACCCTATATCTGCCACTCTATCATCAAACACATTCAACAAACCTTCAAAATACTCACTCCATCTCCTTCTCACATCACCACTACTTGTTATCACCTCCCCATTTGCGCCCTTCACTGAAGTTCCCATTTGCTCCCTTGTCTTACGCACTTTATTCACCTCCTTCCAGAACATCTTTTTATTCTCCCTAAAATTTAATGATACTCTCTCACCCCAACTCTCATTTGCCCGTTTTTTTCACCTCTTGCACCTTTCTCTTGACCTCCTGTCTCTTTCTTTTATACATCTCCTACTCAATTTCATTTTTTCCCTGCAAAAATCGTCCAAATGCCTCTCTCTTCTCTTTCACTAATACTCTTACTTCTTCATCCCACCACTCACTACCCTTTCTAATCAACCCACCTCCCACTCTTCTCATGCCACAAGCATCTTTTGCGCAATCCATCACTGATTCCCTAAATACATCCCATTCCTTCCCCACTCCCCTTACTTCCATTGTTCTCACCTTTTTCCATTCTGTACTCAGTCTCTCCTGGTGCTTCCTCACACAAGTCTCCTTCCCAAGCTCACTTACTCTCACCACCTTCTTCACCCCAACATTCACTCTTCTTTTCAGAAAACCCATACAAATCTTCACCTTAGCCTCCACAAGATAATGATCAGACATCCCTCCAGTTGCACCTCTCAGCACATTAACATCCAAAAGTCTCTCTTTCGCGCGCCTGTCAATTAACACGTAATCCAATAACGCTCTCTGGCCATCTCTCCTACTTACATAAGTATACTTATGTATATCTCGCTTTTTAAACCAGGTATTCCCAATCATCAGTCCTTTTTCAGCACATAAATCTACAAGCTCTTCACCATTTCCATTTACAACACTGAACACCCCATGTATACCAATTATTCCCTTAACTGCCACATTACTCACCTTTGCATTCAAATCACCCATCACTATAACCCGGTCTCGTGCATCAAAGCCACTAAGACACTCATTCAGCTGCTCCCAAAACACTTGCCTCTCATGATCTTTCTTCTCATGCCCAGGTGCATATGCACCAATAATCACCCATCTCTCTCCATCAACTTTCACTTTTACCCATATTAATCGAGAATTTACTTTCTTACATTCTATCACATACTCCCACAACTCCTGTTTCAGGAGTATTGCTACTCCTTCCCTTGCTCTTGTCTTCTCACTAACCCCTGACTTTACTCCCAAGACATTCCCAAACCACTCTTCCCCTTTACCCTTGAGCTTCGTTTCACTCAGAGCCAAAACATCCCGGTTCCTTTCCTCAAACATACTACCTATCTCTCATTTTTTCACATCTTGGTTACATCCACACACATTTAGGCACCCCAATCTGAGCCTTCGAGGAGGATGAGCACTCCCCGCGTGACTCCTTCTTCTGTTTCCCATTTTAGAAAGTTAAAAAAATACAAGGAGGGGAGGATTTCTGGCCCCCCGCTCCCGTCCCCTCTAGTCGCTTTCTACGACACGCGAGGAATGCGTGGGAAGTATTCTTTTACCCCTATCCCCAGGGGTAATATACAGATACATACACACATATATACATACATATACATATATACATACATATACATATATATGTATATATATATACATACACATACACGCGCACATATACACACACACACACACACATACATATATATACATATGAAAAATGTAAGAAACAATTTAGAAAACTGAAACTTCTTGCTTGAAATGAAATGAAAAAATGGATGTCACATAATGGTTCAACCTCTGGCTATGGAAAAAGGAAATGTATAATTTATTTACACAAACGTCAATAGTAGTTCTCATCAATTTGACCACTGTATCAATAAGCTTCAATGTCTAAGCTACATTTTCTCTAATTTCACTATTTTCTTCTCAAAGCACCATGTATGAAAACTACCACTCCAGTAACACAACTATAATTTACTTCCCTTTTAAAAAAGTTCTGGGGAAGTCTGTCTCGTTATACTGCGGGACACTCTACCACCTGGCGAGGTTTGTGTTGCAATGGTTCTTGATTCAAAAACGTAGTAGCATCACTGGTGGGCCAAGGTAGTTCCGTTGGCGAAGAGGAGCTCATGAAACATGTCGGAAATCATGCTACTTATAACGAGATCAACTGTAGATATGATAACATCATTTACATTATCTCATCATCAACACGTATCATCTGTGATCATGTCGTCACCACTGGTCTAATGTTATCTTCTTGACCGATGTATATATATATATATATATATATATATATATATATATATATATATATATATATATATATATATATATATATATATATATAGAGGATGTGTGGATCAGGTGTTTGCTTTGAAGAATGTATGTGAGAAATACTTAGAATAGCAAATGGATTTGTATGTATATATATATATATATATATATATATATATATATATATATATATATATATATATATATATATATATATATATATATATATACATATATATATATATATATATATATATATATATATATATACATATATATATATATATATATATATATATATATATATATATATATATATATATATATATATATGTATATATATATATATATATATATATATATATATATATATGTATATATATATATATATATATATATATATATATATATATATATATATATATATATATATATATATACATATATTTTTTTTTTTTTTTTTTATACCTCGTCGCTGTCTCCCGCGTTTGCGAGGTAGCGCAAGGAAACAGACGAAAGAAATGGCCCAACCCCCCCCATACACATGTACATACACACGTCCACACACGCAAATATACATACCTACACAGCTTTCCATGGTTTACCCCGGACGCTTCACATGCCTTGATTCAATCCACTGACAGCACGTCAACCCCTGTATACCACATCGCTCCAATTCACTCTATTCCTTGCCCTCCTTTCACCCTCCTGCCTGTTCAGGCCCCGATCACACAAAATCCTTTTCACTCCATCTTTCCACCTCCAATTTGGTCTCCCTCTTCTCCTCGTTCCCTCCACCTCCGAAACATATATCCTCTTGGTCAATCTTTCCTCACTCATTCTCTCCATGTGCCCAAACCATTTCAAAACACCCTCTTCTGCTCTCTCAACCACGTTCTTTTTATTTCCACACATCTCTCTTACCCTTACTTTACTTACCCGATCAAACCACCTCACACCACACATTGTCCTCAAACATCTCATTTCCAGCACATCCATCCTCCTGCGAACAACTCTATCCATAGCCCACGCCTCGCAACCATACAACATTGTTGGAACCACTATTCCTTCAAACATACCCATTTTTGCTTTCCGGGATAATGTTCTCGACTTCCACACATTTTTCAAGGCTCCCAGAATTTTCGCCCCCTCCCCCACCCTATGATCCACTTCCGCTTCCATGGTTCCATCCGCTGACAGATCCACTCCCAGATATCTAAAACACTTCACTTCCTCCAGTTTTTCTCCATTCAAACTCACCTCCCAATTGACTTGACCCTCAACCCTACTGTACCTAATAACCTTGCTCTTATTCACATTTACTCTTAACTTTCTCCTTCTACACACTTTACCAAACTCCGTCACCAGCTTCTGCAGTTTCTCACATGAATCCGCCACCAGCGCTGTATCATCAGCGAACAACAACTGACTCACTTCCCAAGCTCTCTCATCCCCAACAGACTTCATACTTGCCCCTCTTTCCAAGACTCTTGCATTTACCTCCCTAACAACCCCATCCATAAACAAATTAAACAACCATGGAGACATCACACACCCCTGCCGCAAAGCTACATTCACTGAGAACCAATCACTTTCCTCTCTTCCTACACGTACACATGCCTTACATCCTCGATAAAAACTTTTCACTGCTTCTAACAACTTGCCTCCCACACCATATATTCTTAATACCTTCCACAGAGCATCTCTATCAACTCTATCATATGCCTTCTCCAGATCCATAAATGCTACATACAAATCCATTTGCTTTTCTAAGTATTTCTCACATACATTCTTCAAAGCAAACACCTGATCCACACATCCTCTACCACTTCTGAAACCACACTGCTCTTCCCCAATCTGATGCTCTGTACATGCCTTTACCCTCTCAATCAATACCCTCCCATATAATTTACCAGGAATACTCAACATATATACATATATACATATATATATATATATATAGAGGATGTGTTGATCAGGTGTTTGCTTTGAAGAATGTATGTGAGAAATACTTAGAATAGCAAATGGATTTGTATGTAGCATTTATGGATATGGAGAAGGCATATGATAGAGTTGATAGAGATGCTCTGTGGAAGGAATTAAGAATATATGGTGTGGGTGGCAACTTGTTAGAAGCAGTGAAAAGTTTTTATCGAGGATGTAAGGCATGTGTACGTGTAGGAAGAGAGGAAAGTGATTGGTTCTCAGTGAATGTAGGTTTGCGGCAGGGGTGTGTGATGTCTCCATGGTTGTTTAATTTGTTTATGGATATGGTTTTTAGGGAGGTGAATGCAAGAGTTTTGGAGAGAGGGGCAAGAATGAATTCTGTTGTGGATGAGAGAGCTTGGGAAGTGAGTCAGTTGTTCGCTGATGATACAGCGCTGGTGGCTGGTTCATGTGAGAAACTGCAGAAGCTGGTGACTGAGTTTGGTAAAGTGTGTGAAAGAAGAAAGTTAAGAGTAAATGTGAATAAGAGTAAGGTTATTAGGTACAGTCGGGTTGAGGGTCAAGTCAATTGGGAGGTAAGTTTGAATGGAGAAAAACTGGAGAAAGTAAAGTGTTTTAGATATCTGGGAGTGGATCTGGCAGCGGATTTAACCATGAAAGCGGAAGTGGATCATAGTGTGCTGGAGGGGGCGAAAATCCTGGCAGCCTTGAAGAATGTGTGGAAGTCGAGAACATTATCTCGGAAAGCAAAAATGGGTATGTTTGAAGGAATAGTGGTTCCAACAATTTTGTATGTTTGCGAGGCGTGGGCTATGGATTGAGTTGTGCGCAGGAGGGTGGATGTGCTGGAAATGAGATGCTTGAGGACAGTGTGTGGTGTGAGGTGGTTTGATCGAGTAAGTAACGTAAGGGTAAGAGAGATGTGTGGAAATAAAAAGAGCGTGGTTGAGAGAGCAGAAGAGGGTGTTTTGAAATGGTTTGTGCACATGGAGAGAATGAGTGAGGAAAGATTGACCAAGAGGATATATGTGTCGGAGGTGGAGGGAACGAGGAGAAGTGGGAGACCAAATTGGAGGTGGAAAGATGGAGTGAAAAAGATTTTGTGTGATCGGGGCCTGAACATGGAGGAGGGTGAAAGGAGGGCAAGGAATAGAGTGAATTGGATCGATGTGGTATACCGGGGTTGACGTGCTGTCAATGGATTGGATCAGGGTAAGTGAAACGTCTGGGGTAAACCATGGAAAGTTGTGTAGGTGTGTATTTTTGCGTGTGTGGACGTATGTAAATACATGTGTATGGGGGTGGGTTGGGCCATTTCTTTCGTCTGTTTCCTTGCGCTACCTCGCAAACGAGGGAGACAGCGACAAAAAAAAGAAAAAAAATATATATTTATAAATATATATATATATATATATATATATATATATATATATATATATATATATATATATATATATATATATATATATATATATATATATACATATATATATATATATATATATATATATATATTTAGGGAATCAGTGATGGATTACGCAAAAGATTCTTATGCCATGAGAAGCGTGGGACGTGCGTTGATTAGAAAGGGTAGTGAGTGGTGGGATGAAAAAGTAAGATTATTAGTGAAAGAGAAGAGAGAGGCATTTGGACGATTTTTGCAGGGAAAAATGCAATTGAGTGGGAGATGTATAAAAGAAAGAGAAAGAGACAGGAGGTCAAGAGAAAGATGCAAGAGGTGAAAAACAGGGCAAATGGGAGTTGGGATGAGAGGGTATCATTATATTTTAGCGAGAATAAAAAGATGTTCTGGAAGGAGGTAAATAAAGTTCGTAAGACAAGTGAGCAAATGGGAAGTTCAGTGAAGGGCGCTAATGGGGAGGTGTTAACAAGTAGTGGTGATGTGAGAAGGAGATGGAGTGAGTATTTTGAAGGTTTTTTGAATGTGTTTTTTTCCATTTCTTACCTATTTCTTTAAACCATATCTGAAATGCAGCTATGAAGAATCTGTTAATAATTTGTTCTCAGGCATTCTAATGAAAATAATCTTGAAAGTCCCGCATGTTTATCCTGCTAACGAGAGGTAAAACTTAGGCAATGAGGGAGCTCTACATTTCGTAGATAGTACCGCTCTAATAGGTATATCTTTTATATTTTCAGTTTTTCCTAAACTTTTGCAGACTTTCTATTATTTTTTTTCTAACAGCTCACAGTATATTGTATCGTATGGTTAGCAAGCCATAGAGCGGGGTTAGAGGGAAGTGCAGAATTTCCTTTGTACCAGCCGCTGAGACTTGTCGAATCTTATGAAATTGTAGAGTCTCTACCTCCTGCTAACACCAACAGACAGTCTCCACCTCATCCTCCTCACCCGTAACAGTCTTTGCCTCATTCCCTACACCTTCGTCAGCAACTTCTTTCTCTCTAACACGTTTCTCAGCCTCTGACTCCTCCATCACACCTCTGACAGCATTTCCCTTCTCCCACACCTCTGATAACCTCTTCCTGCTAACCCATATCTCTGATAGCCGCTTCAATTTCCCTCAGACTTCTGAGAGCGTCTTCCTCCTCTGACACGCCTCAGACAGCCTCTGTACCTTTTCCCACAAATCCCTCAGCCACTCCTCCCTCCAAGCACCTCACACCTTCCCCCTCCAAAACACTTATGACATACTCTACCAAATCCCCACATACCTCCAACAGCCTCCTCTCCCTCCTCCTTCCCAAACCTCCTGGTGTGGTAGCTGCAGTTGATGTTTATGTTAGACACCTCAGGTAAAACTGTTTTATTTCCTCCAGGTGGCGGCCCTGAGAGGGACGCCAAAGCGCCGGACATGAGAAACCTCCTAAAGAAGAATTCTGTCATCTTTTGTCTCGTCTGGTATAAAAATCTCGGTGGTGCGAAACTATTTTGGTAATATGTGTATGTTCTTTGTCGTTGAAGGGATAATAAGAAAGAGAGTTAAGAGAGAGAGAGAGAGAGAGAGAGAGAGAGAGAGAGAGAGAGAGAGAGAGAGAGAGAGAGAGAGAGAGAGAGAGAGAGAGAGAGAGAGAGAGAGAGAGAGAGAGGGGAGAACTGTCAGAGATACACATAGTTAATATATATATATATATATATATATATATATATATATATATATATATATATATATATATATATATATATATATATATATATATATATATATATATATATATATATATATATATATATATATATATATATATATATATATATATATATATATATATATATATATATACATATAAATATATATATATATATATATATATATATATATATATATATATATATATATATATATATATTTCTTTTTTTTTATTATACTTTGTCGCTGTCTCCCGCGTTTGCGAGGTAGCGCAAGGAAACAGACGAAAGAAATGGCCCCCCCCCCCCCATACACATGTATATACATACGTCCATACAAGGCAAATATACATACCTACACAGCTTTCCATGGTTTACCCCAGACGCTTCACATGCCTTGATTCAATCCACTGACAGCACGTCAACCCCGGTATATACCACATCGCTCCAATTCACTCTATTCCTTGCCCTCCTTTCACCCTCCTGCATGTTCAGGCCCCGATCACACAAAATCTTTTTCACTCCATCTTTCCACCTCCAATTTGGTCTCCCTCTTCTCCTCGTTCCCTCCACCTCCGACACATATATCCTCTTGGTCAATCTTTCCTCACTCATTCTCTCCATGTGCCCAAACCACTTCAAAACACCCTCTTCTGCTCTCTCAACCACGCTCTTTTTATTTCCACACATCTCTCTTACCCTTACGTTACTCACTCGATCAAACCACCTCACACCACATATTGTTCTCAAACATCTCATTTCTAGCACTATATGTATATGTGCGTATGTGAATGCAGATGTATGTATATGTGTGTATGTGGGCGTTTATGTATGTATATATATATATATATATATATATATATATATATATATATATATATATATATATATATATATATATATATATATATATATATATATATATATATATAACAGCAAGGGAAGGAGTAGCAATACTCCTGAAACAGGAGTTCTGGGAGTATGTGATAGAGTGTAAGAAAGTAGATTCTCGATTAATATGGGTAAAACTGAAAGTTGATGGGAGAGAGGTGGGTGATTATTGGTGCATATGCACCTGGGCATGAGAAGAAAGATCAAGAGAGGCAAGTGTTTTGGGAGCAGCTGAATGAGTGTGTTAGTGGTTTTGATGCAAGAGACCGGGTTATAGTGATGGGTGATTTGAATGCAAAGGTGAGTAATGTGGCAGTTGAGGGAATAATTGGTATACATGGGGTGTTCAGTGTTGTAAATGGAAATGGTGAAGAACTTGTAGATTTATGTGCTGAAAAAGGACTGATGATTGGGAATACCTGGTTTAAAAAGCGAGATATACATAAGTATACTTATGTAAGTAGGAGAGATGGCCAGAGAGCGTTATTGGATTACGTGTTAATTGACAGGCGTGCGAAAGAGAGACTTTTGGATGTTAATGTGCTGAGAGGTGCAACTGGAGGGATGTCTGATCATTATCTTGTGGAGGCTAAGGTGAAGATTTGTATGGGTTTTCAGAAAAGAAGAGTGAATGTTGGGATAAAGAGGGTGGTGAGAGTAAGTGAGCTTGAGAAGGAGACCTGTGTGAGGAAGTACCAGGAGAGACTGAGTACAGAATGGAAAAAGGTGAGAACAATGGAAGCAAGGGGAGTGGGGGAGGAATGGGATGTATTTAGGGAATCAGTGATGGAGTGCGCAAAAGATGCTTGTGGCATGAGAAGAGTGGGAGGTGGGTTGATTAGAAAGGGTAGTGAGTGGTGGGATGAAGAAGTAAGAGTATTAGTGAAAGAGAAGAGAGAGGCATTTGGACGATGTTTGCAGGGAAAAAATGCAATTGAGTGGGAGATGTATAAAAGAAAGAGACAGGAGGTCAAGAGAAAGGTGAAAGAGGTGAAAAAAGGGCAAATGAGAGTTGGGGTGAGAGAGTATCATTAAATTTTAGGGAGAATAAAAGATGTTCTGGAAGGAGGTAAATAAAGTGCGTAAGACAAGGGAGCAAATGGGAACTTCAGTGAAGGGCGCAAATGGGGAGGTGATAACAAGTAGTGGTGATGTGAGAAGGAGATGGAGTGAGTATTTTGAAGGTTTGTTGAATGTGTTTGATGATAGAGTGGCAGATATAGGGTGTTTTGGTCGAGGTGGTGTGCAAAGTGAGAGGGTGAGGGAAAATGATTTGGTAAACAGAGAAGAGGTAGTGAAAGCTTTGCGGAAGATGAAAGCCGGCAAGGCAGCAGGTTTGGATGGTATTGCAGTGGAATTTATTAAAAAAGGGGGTGACTGTATTGTTGACTGGTTGGTAAGGTTATTTAATGTATGTATGACTCATGGCGAGGTGCCTGAGGATTGGCGGAATGCTTGCATAGTGCCATTGTACAAAGGCAAAGGGGATAAGTGTGAGTACTCAAATTACAGAGGTATAAGTTTGTTGAGTATTCCTGGTAAATTATATGGGAGGGTATTGATTGAGAGGGTGAAGGCATGTACAGATCATCAGATTGGGGAAGAGCAGTGTGGTTTCAGAAGTGGTAGAGGATGTGTGGATTAGGTGTTTGCTTTGAAGAATGTATGTGAGAAATACTTAGAAAAGCAAATGGATTTGTATGTAGCATTCATGGATCTGGAGAAGGCATATGATAGAGTTGATAGAGATGCTCTGTGGAAGGTATTAAGAATATATGGTGTGGGAGGAAAGTTGTTAGAAGCAGTGAAAAGTTTTTATCGAGGATGTAAGGCATGTGTACGTGTAGGAAGAAAGGAAAGTGATTGGTTCTCAGTGAATGTAGGTTTGCGGCAGGGGTGTGTGATGTCTCCATGGTTGTTTAATTTGTTTATGGATGGGGTTGTTAGGGAGGTAAATGCAAGAGTTTTGGAAAGAGGGGCAAGTATGAAGTCTGTTGGGGATGGGAGAACTTGGGAAATGAGTCAGTTGTTGTTCGCTGATGATACAGCGCTGCTGACTGATTCAGGTGAGAAACTGCAGAAGCTGGTGACTGAGTTTGGTAAAGTGTGTGAAAGAAGAAAGTTAAGAGTAAATGTGAATAAGAGCAAGGTTATTAGGTACAGTAGGGTTGAGGGTCAAGTCAATTGGGAGGTGAGTTTGAATGGAGAAAAACTGGAGGAAGTGAAGTGTTTTAGATATCTGGGAGTGGATGTGGCAGCGGATGGAACCATGGAAGCGGAAGTGGATCATAGGGTGGGGGAGGGGGCGAAAATTCTGGGGGCCTTGAAGAATGTGTGGAAGTCGAGAACATTATCTCGGAAAGCAAAAATGGGTATGTTTGAAGGAATAGTGGTTCCAACAATGTTGTATGGTTGCGAGGCGTGGGCTATGGATAGAGTTGTGCGCAGGAGGATGGATGTGCTGGAAATGAGATGTTTGAGGACAATGTGTGGTGTGAGGTGGTTTGATCGAGTGAGTAACGTAAGGGTAAGAGAGATGTGTGGAAATAAAAAGAGCGTGGTTGAGAGAGCAGAAGAGGGTGTTTTGAAGTGGTTTGGGCACATGGAGAGGATGAGTGAGGAAAGATTGACCAAGAGGATATATGTGTCGGAGGTGGAGGGAGCAAGGAGAAGAGGAAGAGCAAATTGGAGGTGGAAAGATGGAGTGAAAAAGATTTTGTGTGATCGGGGCCTGAACATGCAGGAGGGTGAAAGGAGGGCAAGGAATAGAGTGAATTGGAGCGATGTGGTAAACCGGGGTTGACGTGCTGTCAGTGGATTGAATCAAGGCATGTGAAGCGTCTGTGGTAAACCATGGAAAGCTGTGTAGGTATGTATATTTGCGTGTGTGGACGTATGTATATACATGTGTATGGGGGTGGGTTGGGCCATTTCTTTCGTCTGTTTCCTTGCGCTACCTCGCAAACACGGGAGACAGCGACAAAGTAAAGAAAGAAAAAAAAAAAATATATATATATATATATACATATATATATATATATATATATATATATATATATATATATATATATATATATATATATAGAAGGCGACTAAAAGGGGAGGGAGCGGGGGGCTGGAAATCCTCCCCTCTCGTTTTTTTTTTTTTTTTTTTTTTTTTTTTTTTTTTTTTTCCAAAAGAAGGAACAGAGAATTCGGCCAGGTGAGGGTATTCCCTCAAAGGCCCAGTCCTCTGTTCTTAACGCTACCTCGCTAATGCGGGAAATGGCGAATAGTTTGAAAGAAAGAAATATATATATATATATATATATATATATATATATATATATATATATATTTTTTTTTTCTTTTTTTTTTTTTGCCGCTGTCTCCCGCGTTTGCGAGGTAGCGAAAGGAAACAGACGAAAGAAATGGCCCAACACACCCCCATACACATGTATATACATACGTCCACACACGCAAATATACATACCTACACAGCTTTCCATGGTTTACCCCAGACACTTCACATGCCCTGATTCAATCCACTGACAGCACGTCAACCCCGGTACACCACATCGATCCAATTCACTCTATTCCTTGCCCTCCTTTCACCCTCCTGCATGTTCAGGCCCCGATCACACAAAATCCCCTTCACTCCATCTTTCCACCCCCAATCCGGTCTCCCTCCTATCCTCGTTCCCTCCAACTCCGACACACACATCCCTCTGGTCAATCTTTCCCCACTCACTCTCTCCATACGCACAAACCACTTCAAAACACCCACCCACCCCACTCCCCCAACCACGCTCCCCCTATTTCCACACATCCCTCCCACCCCCACGTCACTCACTCGACCAAACCACCTCACACCACACACTGTCCCCAAACATCCCACCTCCAGCACATCCACCCTCCCGCGCACAACTCCATCCACAGCCCACGCCCCGCAACCACACAACACTGCTGGAACCACCATTCCCCCAAACACACCCACTTTCGCTTTCCGAGACAATACTTCCCATGTATTCCCTGCGTGTCGTAGAAGGCGACTATTAGGGGAGGGAGCTGGGGGCTGGAAATCCTCCCATCTTGTTTTTTTTTCTAATTTTCCAAAAGAAAGAACAGAGAAGGGGGCCAGGTGAGGATATTCCCTCAGAGGCCCAGTCCTCTGTTCTTAACGCTACCTTCCTAATGCGGGAAATGGCGAATAGTTTGAAAGAAGAAAGAATATATAGATGTATATATATATATATATATATATATATATATATATATATATATATATATATATATTATATATATATATATATATATATATATATATATATATATATATATATATATATATATATATATATATATATATATATATATATATATATATATAAATATATATATATATTTTTTTTTTTTCTTTTCTTTCAAACTATTCTCCATTTCCCCTCTTTAGCGAGGCAGCGTTAAGAACAGAAAACTGGGCCTTTGAGAGAATATCCTCACCTGGCCCCCTTCTCTGTTCCTTCTTTTGGAAAAAAAAAGAAAAAAAAACAAGAAGGAAGGATTTCCAGAGCCCCGCTCACTCCCCTTTTAGTCGCCTTCTACGACACACAGGGAATACGTGGGAAGTAATCTTTCTCCCCTATCCACAGGGATAATATATATATATATATATATATATATATATATATATATATATATATATATATATATATATATATATATATATATACATATATATATATATATATATATATATATATATATATATATATACATATATATATATATATATATATATATATATAGATATATATATATAAATATATAAATATATATATATATATATATATATATATATATATATATATATATATATATATATATATATATATATATATATATATATATATATATATATATATATATATATTCTTTCTTCTTTCAAACTATTCGCCATTTCCCGCATTAGCAAGGTAGTGTTAAGAACAGAGGACTGGGCCTCTGAGGGAATATCCTCACCTGGCCCCTTCTCTGTTCTTTCTTTTGGAAAATTAAAAAAAAAAACAAGATGGGAGGAATTCCAGCCCCCCGCTCCCTCCCCTGATAGTCGCCTTCTACTACACGCAGGGAATACATGGGAAGTATTCTTTCTTCCCTATCCCTAGGGATTGATGTATATATATATATATATATATATATATATATATATATATATATATATATATATATATATATATATATATATATATATATATATATATATTTTTTTTTTTTTTTTTCTTTTTTTCCTTTGTCGCTGTCTCCCGCGTTTGCGAGGTAGCGCAAGGAAACAGACGAAAGAAATGGCACAACCCACCCCCATACACATGTATATATATACGTCCACACACGCAAATATACATACCTACACAGCTTTCCATGGTTTACCCCAGACGCTTCAGATGCCTTGATTCAATCCACTGACAGCACGTCAACCCGGTATACCACATCGCTCCAATTCACTCTATTCCTTGCCCTCCTTTCACCCTCCTGCATGTTCAGGCCCCGATCACACAAAATCTTTTTCACTCCATCTTTCCACCTCCAATTTGGTCTCCCTCTTCTCCTCGTTCCCTCCACCTCCGACACATATATCCTCTTGGTCAATCTTTCCTCACTCATTCTCTCCATGTGCCCAAACCATTTCAAAACACCCTCTTCTGCTCTCTCAACCACGCTCTTTTTATTTCCACACATCTCTCTTACCCTTACGTTACTTACTCGATCAAACCACCTCACACCACACATTGTCCTCAAACATCTCATTTCCAGCACATCCATCCTCCTGCGCACAACTCTATCCATAGCCCACGCCTCGCAACCATAGAACATTGTTGGAACCACTATTCCTTCAAACATACCCATTTTTGCTTTCCGAGATAATGTTCTCGACTTCCACACATTCTTCAAGGCTCCCAGAATTTTCGCCCCCTCCCCCACCCTATGATCCACTTCCGCTTCCATGGTTCCATCCGCTGCCAGATCCACTCCCATATATCTAAAACACTCCACTTCCTCCAGTTTTACTCCATTCAAACTCACCTCCCAATTGACTTGACCCTCAACCCTACTGTACCTAATAACCTTGCTCTTATTCACATTTACTCTTAACTTTCTTCTTTCACACACTTTACCAAACTCAGTCACCAGCTTCTGCAGTTCCTCACATGAATCAGCCACCAGCGCTGTATCATCAGCGAACAGCAGCTGACTCACTTTCCAAGCTCTCTCATCCCCAACAGACTTCATACTTGCCCCTCTTTCCAAAATTCTTGCATTCACCTCCCTAACAACTCCATCCATAAACAAATTAAAAAACCATGGAGACATCACACACCCCTGCCGCAAACCTACATTCACTGAGAACCAATCACTTTCCTCTCTTCCTACACGTACACATGCCTTACATCCTCGATAAAAACTTTTCACTGCTTCTAACAACTTGCCTCCCACACCATATATTCTTAATACCTTCCATAGAGCATCTCTATCAACTCTATCATATGCCTTCTCCAGATCCATAAATGCTACATACAAATCCATTTGCTTTTCTAAGTATTTCTCACATACATTCTTCAAAGCAAACACCTAATCCACACATCCTCTACCACTTCTGAAACCACACTGCTCTTCCCCAATCTGATGCTCTGTACATGCCTTCACCCTCTCAATCAATACCCTCCCATATAATTTACCAGGAATACTCAACAAACTTATACCTCTGTAATTTGAGCACTCACTCTTATCCGCTTTGCCTTTGTACAATGGCACTATGCACGCATTCCGCCAATCCTCAGGCACCCCACCATGAGTCTTACATACATTAAATAACCTTACCAACCAGTCAACAATACAGTCACCCCCTTTTTTAATAAATTCCACTACAATACCATCCAAACCCCCTACCTTGCCGGCTTTCATCTTCCGCAAAGGTTTTAGTACCTCTTCTCTGTTTACCAAATCATTATCCCAAACCCTCTCACTTTGCACACCACCTCGACCAAAACACCCTATATCTGCCACTCTATCATCAAGCACATTCAACAAACCTTCAATATATATATATATATATATATATATATATATATATATATATATATATATATATATATATTTTTTTTTTTTCTTTCTTTTAAACTATTCGCCATTTCCCGCGTTAGCGAGGTAGCGTTAGGAACAGAGGACTGGGCCTTTTTTGAATATCCTCA
>NC_092288.1:19499434-19511934 GCF_036320965.1 Panulirus ornatus | reverse complement strand
AAACTCAGTCACCAGCTTCTGCAGTTCCTCACATGAATCAGCCACCAGCGCTGTGTCATCAGCGAACAGCAACTGACTCACTTTCCAAGCTCTCTCATCCCCAACAGACTTCATACTTGCCCCTCTTTCCAAAATTCTTGCATTCACCTCCCTAACAACTCCATCCATAAACAAATTAAACAACCATGGAGACATCACACACCCCTGCCGCAAACCTATATTCACTGAGAACCAATCACTTTCCTCTCTTCCTACACGTACACATGCCTTACATCCTCGATAAAAACTTTTCACTGCTTCTAACAACTTGCCTCCCACACCATATATTCTTAATACCTTCCACAGAGCATCTCTATCAACTCTATCATATTCCTTCTCCAGATCCATAAATGCTACATACAAATCTATTTGCTTTTCTAAGTATTTCTCACATACATTCTTCAAAGCAAACACCTAATCCACACATCCTCTACCACTTCTGAAACCACACTGCTCTTCCCCAATCTGATGCTCTGTACATGCCTTCACCCTCTCAATCAATACCCTCCCATATAATTTACCAGGAATACTCAACAAACTTATACCTCTGTAATTTGAGCACTCACTCTTATCTTCTTTGCCTTTGTACAATGGCACTATGCACGCATTCCGCCAATCCTCAGGCACCCCACCATGAGTCTTACATACATTAAATAACCTTACCAACCAGTCAACAATACAGTCACCCCCTTTTTTAATAAATTCCACTGCAATACCATCCAAACCCGCTACCTTGCCGGCTTTCATCTTCCGCAAAGGTTTTAGTACCTCTTCTCTGTTTATCAAATCATTTTCCCTAACCCTCTCACTTTGCACACCACCTCAACCAAAACACCCTATATCTGCCACTCTATCATAAAACACATTCAACAAACTTTCAATATATATATATATATATATATATATATATATATATTATTCCCTCAAAGGCCCAGTCCTCTGTTCTTAACGCTACCTCGCTAATGCGGGAAATGACGAATAATTTGAGATATATATATACATATATATATATATATATATATATATATATATATATATATATATATATATATATATATATATATATATATATATAGATATATATATTTGTCACTGTTTCCCGCGTTTGCGAGGTAGCGCAAGGAAACAGACGAAAGAAATGGCCCGACCCACCCCCATACATATGTATATACATACGTCCACACACGCAAATATACATACCTACACAGCTTTCCATGGTTTACCCCAGACGCTTCACATGCCTTGATTCAATCCACTGACAGCACGTCAATCCCGGTATACCACATCGCTCTAATTCACTCTATTCCTTGCCCTCCTTTCACCCTCCTGCATGTTCAGGCCCCGATCACACGAAATCTTTTTCACTCCATCTTTCTATCTCCAAATTGGTCTCCCTCTTCTCCTCGTTCCCTCCACCTCCGACACATATATCCTCTTGTTCAATCTTTCTTCACTCATTCTCTCCATGTGCCCAAACCATTTCAAAACACCCTCTTCTGCTCTCTCAACCACGCTCTTTTTATTTCCACACATCTCTCTTACCCTTACGTTACTTACTCGATCAAACCACCTCACACCACACATTGTCCTCAAACATCTCATTTCCAGCACATCCATCCTCCTGCGCACAACTCTATCCATAGCCCACGCCTCGCAACCATACAACATTGTTGAAACCACTATTCCTTCAAACATACCCATTTTTGCTTTCCGAGATAATGTTCTCGACTTCCACACATTCTTCAAGGCTCACAGAATTTTCGCCCCCTCCCCCACCCTTTGATCCACTTCCGCTTCCATGGTTCCATCCGTTGCCAGATCCACTCCCAGATATCTAAAACACTTCACTTCCTCCAATTTTTCTCCATTCAAACTCACCTCCCAATTGACTTGACCCTTAACCCTACTGTACCTAATAACCTTGCTCTTATTCACATTTACTCTTAACTTTCTTCTTTCACACACTTTACCTAACTCAGTCACCCGCTTCTGCAGTTCCTCACATGAATCAGCCACCAGCGCTGTATCATCAGCGAACAGCAACTGACTCACTTTCCAAGCTCTCTCATCCCCAACAGACTTCATACTTGCCCATCTTTCCAAAATTCTTGCATTCACCTCCCTAACAACTCCATCCATAAACAAATTAAACAACCATGGAGACATCACACACCCCTGCCGCAAACCTACATTCACTGAGAACCAATCACTTTCCTCTCTTCCTACACGTACACATGCCTTACATCCTCGATAAAAACTTTTCACTGCTTCTAACAACTTGCCTCCCACACCATATATTCTTAATACCTTCCACAGAGCATCTCTATCAACTCTATCATATGCCTTCTCCAGATCCATAAATGCTACATACAAATCCATTTTCTTTTCTAAGTATTTCTCACATACATTCTTCAAAGCAAACACCTAATCCACACATCCTCTACCACTTCTGAAACCACACTGCTCTTCCCCAATCTGATGCTCTGTACATGCCTTCACCCTCTCAATCAATACCCTCCCATATAATTTACCAGGAATACTCAACAAACTTATACCTCTGTAATTTGAGCACTCACTCTTATCTTCTTTGCCTTTGTACAATGGCACTATGTACGCATTCCGCCAATCCTCAGGCACCCCACCATGAGTCTTACATACATTAAATAACCTTACCAACCAGTCAACAATACAGTCACCCCCTTTTTTAATAAATTCCACTGCAATACCATCCAAACCCGCTACCTTGCCGGCTTTCATCTTCCGCAAAGGTTTTAGTATCTCTTCTCTGTTTACCAAATCATTTTCCCTAACCCTCTCACTTTGCACACCACCTCGACCAAAACACCCTATATCTGCCACTCTATCATCAAGCACATTCAACAAACCTTCAATATATATATATATATATATATATATATATATATATATATATATATATATATATATATATATATATATATATATATATGTATATATATATATATATATATATATATATATATATATATATATATATATATATATATATATATATATATATATATATATATATATATATATATATATATATACATATATATATATATATATATATATATATATATATATATATATATATATATATATATATATATATATATATATATATATATATATATATATATATATATATATATTTATAAATATTATTCCCTCAAAGGCCCAGTCCTCTGTTCTTAACGCTACCTCGCTAATGCGGGAAATGACGAATAGTTTGAGATATATATATATATATATATATATATATATATATATATATATATATATATATATATATATATTTTTGTCGCTGTCTCCCGCGTTTGCGAGGTAGCGCAAGGAAACAGACGAAAGAAATGGCCCAACCCACCCCCATACACATGTATATACATACGTCCACACACGCAAATATACATACCTACACAGCTTTCCATGGTTTACCCCAGACGCTTCACATGTCTTGATTCAATCCACTGACAGCACGTCAATCCCGGTATACCACATCGCTCCAATTCAATCTATTCCTTGCCCTCCTTTCACCCTCCTGCATGTTCAGGCCCCGATCACACAAAATCTTTTTCACTCCATCTTTCCACCTCCAATTTGGTCTCCCTCTTCTCCTCGTTCCCTCCACCTCCGACACATATATCCTCTTGGTCAATCTTTCTTCACTCATTCTCTCCATGTGCCCAAACCATTTCAAAACACCCTCTTCTGCTCACAACTCTATGCATAGCCAACGCCTCGCAACAATACAACATTGTTGGAACCACTATTCCTTCAAACATACCCATTTTTGCTTTCCGAGATAATGTTCTCGACTTCCACACATTCTTCAAGGCTCCCAGGATTTTCGCCCCTTCCCACACCATATGATTCTCTTCCGCTTCCATGGTTCCATCCGCTGCCAGATCCACTCCCAGATATCTAAAACACTTCACTTCCTCCAGTTTTTCTCCATTCAAACTCACCTCCCAATTGACTTGACCCTCAAACCTACTGTACCTAATAACCTTGCTCTTATTCACATTTACTCTTAACTTTCTTCTTCCACACACTTTACCAAACTCAGTCACCAGCTTCTGCAGTTTCTCACATGAATCAGCCACCAGCGCTGTATCATCAGAAAATAACAACTGACTCACTTCCCAAGCTCTCTCATCCCCAACAGACTTCATACTTGCCCCTCTTTCCAGGACTCTTGCATTTACCTCCCTAACAACCCCATCCATAAACAAATTAAACAACCATGGAGACATCACACACCCCTGCCGCAAACCTACATTCACTGAGAACCAATCACTTTCCTCTCTTCCTACACGTACACATGCCTTACATCCTCGATAAAAACTTTTCACTGCTTCTAACAACTTTCCTCCCACACCATATATTCTTAATACCTTCCACAGAGCATCTCTATCAACTCTATCATATGCCTTCTCCATTGAATATTCTATTATCAAATACACAAAGAATTATAATCTTGATATTAGTGATGGTCTGTACAAATTAGATAGCTTTATTGTTGATATGATTTGTAAAATGATAAGTTTATGAACGTTCGTTGCATGTTTTGGACAATCACATGTTTACCAAATGGCGTCCTAGCTTCGTCTTTTCGATGTATATCAACTGACGGTTATATTCCTCTTTTGTGTCTCCCCTGATGATGTGATTATTACACGAAAGTGCACTTGGGAACTTTTCGTGTTCCATTTTCCCCGTGGACTCGTAGGAATATCTTGATCACGCGCAAAATTGTGATCCTTTCCACTCATATATACATTCATATGTATGTATGAGTGGATCGACCATTCTTCGTATGTCTCCTGGTGCTACCTCGCTGACGCGGGAAATAGCGATTATGTATTATAATAATGATGATAATGATAGTAATAATAATAACAATAACAATAATGATAATGATAATATAGATAATGATAATAATAATAGAGATAATGATAATAATAATAATAATAATAATGATGATGATAATAATAATGATAATAATGATAATAGTAATAATAATGATAATAATAACAATAATAATAACAATAATAATAATAATAATAATAATAATAATAATAATAATAATAATGATAATAATATAATGATAATAATAATGATAATGATAATAATAATAACAATGATAACAATAATAATAATAATGATGATAGAGTTGATAGAGATGCTCTGTGGAAGGTATTAAGAATATATGGTGTGGGAGGCAAGTTGTTAGAAGCAGTGAAAAGTTTTTATCGAGGATGTAAGGCATGTGTACGTGTAGGAAGAGAGGAAAGTGATTGGTTCTCAGTGAATGTAGGTTTGCGGCAGGCGTGTGTGATGTCTCCATGGTTGTTTAATTTGTTTATGGATTGGGTTGTTAGGGAGGTGAATGCAAGAGTTTTGGAAAGAGGGGCAAGTATGAAGTCTGTTGTGGATGAGAGTGCTTGGGAAGTGAGTCAGTTGTTGTTCGCTGATGATACAGCGCTGGTGGCTGATTCATGTGAGAAACTGCAGAAGCTGGTGACTGAGTTTGGTAAAGTGTGTGAAAGAAGAAAGTTAAGAGTAAATGTGAATAAGAGCAAGGTTATTAGGTACAGTAGGGTTGAGGGTCAAGTCAATTGGGAGGTGAGTTTGAATGGAGAAAAACTGGAGGAATTAAAGTGTTTTAGATATCTGGGAGTGGATCTGGCAGCGGATGGAACCATGGAAGCGGAAGAGAAGCATAGGCTGGGGGAGGGGGCGAAAATCCTGGGAGCCTTGAAGAATGTGTGGAAGTCGAGAACATTATCTCGGAAAGCAAAAATGGGTACGTTTGAAGGAATAGTGGTTCCAACAATGTTGTATGGTTGCGAGGCGTGGGCTATGGATAGAGTTGTGCGCAGGAGGGTGGATGTGCTAGAAATGAGATGTTTGAGGACAATGTGTGGTGTGAGGTGGTTTGATCGAGTAAGTAATGTAAGGGTAAGAGAGATGTGTGGAAATAAAAAGAGCGTGGTTGAGAGAGCAGAAGAGGGTGTTTTGAAATGGTTTGGGCACATGGAGAGAATGAGTGAGGAAAGATTGACCAAGAGGATATATGTGTCGGAGGTGGAGGGAACGAGGAGAAGTGGGAAACCAAATTGGAGGTGGAAAGATGGAGTGAAAAAGATTTTGTGTGATCTGGGCCTGAACATGCAGGAGGGTGAAAGGAGGGCAAGGAGTAGAGTGAATTGGATCGATGTGGTATACCGGGGTTGACGTGCTGTCAGTGGATTGAATCAGGGCATGTGAAGCGTCTGGGGTAAACCATGGAAAGTTGTGTGGGGCCTGGATGTGGAAAGGGAGCTGTGGTTTCGTGCATTATTACACGACAGCTAGAGACTGAGTGTGAACGAATGGGGCCTTTGTTGTCTTTTCCTAGTGCTACCTCGCACACATGAGGGGGGAGGAGGGGGGTGGTTTTCCATGTGTGGCGAGGTGGTGATGGGAGTGAATTTGGGCAGACAGTGTGAATTGTGTGCATGGGTATATATGTATGTGTCTGTGTATGTATATATATGTGTACATTGAGATGTATAGGTATGTATATTTGCGTGTGTGGACGTGTGTGTGTGTATACATTGTGTATGGGGGTGGCTTGGGCCATTTCTTTCGTTTGTTTCCTTGCGCTACCTCGCAAACGCGGGAGACAGCGACCAAGCAAAATAGATAAATATATAAAAAAAATGATAATAATAGTAATAACAATAACGATTATAATGATAATAACAATAATAATGATAATAGTAATAGTAATGATGATAATCATAATGATGCAGATGCAGACATTCATTACTACACACTTCCACTGCAGACATTTTACAGATCTACTTCACTTCTAAGCACCATTCCATATTCCACATCTCAAGTACACTCCATCAGTCACTCCGCACCCTCCTTACGAACCAACAATAACACCATATTTTCCCTGCTAGCCTTTGCCAGGTACCATCAACTCGGCAACCTTGTTAGGTGTTTCCACCATGCCAGCTATGCCAGGCAATACCACCCTATCAGCCTTGCCAGACACTTAGTCCCTGAAAGTTAATCTAGGTAGCACCACCCTGCCAACCTTGCCAGGCAACATGCATCACCCTGGCAGCCTTGCTAGGGACTAGCATCCTGGCAGCCTTGCCAGGCACCACTAACCTCACAGAATTGTTAACCAGCATCACCCTGCCAGGCTTGCCTGGCAGCAACACTCTGCTAGCAATGCCACGTACCACCAACCTACAGATCTTCCCAGACACCATCACTCTTCTATCCATGCCAGGCACCACCACCCTGCCAGTTACGTCAAGCAGCAAAACCTTGCCAACCTTCCCAGGCACCACTACCCTGCCAGGGATGCTAGGCAATGCCACCCCTTCAGCAATACCTCGTAAGACCATCCTGTCAGCCTTACCAGACAGCAGCGCCCTATCAGCCATGTCAGGCACCACCAACCTTCCAGCCTTGCAAGGGACCACCACCCTGCCAGCCTTGCAGGGCACCACCACTCTGCCAGCCTTGCAGGACACCAGTACCCTGCCAGCCTAGCCAGGCACCAGCACCCTGTCAACTATGCCATACTGCACCACCCTGTCAGCCTAGCCAGGCACCACTACCCTGCCATCGATGCCAGATACCACCAACGTGCCGTTGATAACAGGCTCCACCACCCTGCCAGACTCTATATACAAGGCCGCCTCGCGTCCATCAGCTGACGCTTTATATTCCATTTGGCGACGAAATGAACAAAATTTTGGTGAATTTATTTTCTCTTGTGTGAGAATGAGGAGGAAATAAGAAGAATGTCTAGAATATTAAGGGAAATAAAGAAGTCCTGATGCTTTATGAACCTCGCCGACAGCGAGTGAAAAGATGGCAGGAGAGCGTTGGCAGGCGGTCTGCTGTTGGTAAGTTGGTGTTGTCAGAGCATATGAGGCACGTCGAGGTTGCTCGTACAGGAGAGAGGAAGGGAAAGAAGGCTAAAATAATAAAATTTTCTTGCAGTGAACAAACATTCATTTAGATTGCATTTTGCATATTGTAGGAGGCACACACGTGTTTGTGAAACACAAAAAGATTATTTTCTTTTTGTATTTCAGCACCACCTTCAGGAGAGGAACATAGGTGGTGGTGGGAATACCACACTCCTGTCTGCTGCCTATGTTTGCATGATAATAGTGTGAGGTGGATGGTGAACTTCTGACGTCTCAGAACAATGGTGCAGTTATTGGTGTAACTAACTGTGAACCAATGAGCTCATGGAGACATGGACTACCAGTTCATCTGGAGTCACACCCATTACAGGACACCACACACCGAGATATATATATTTGTTAATGTTAAGAGACCCAGACCTATACTATACGCCTCATCATTTTTCATATCGCCTCCCTAACAAACAACACGGCCAAAAGAGATTAACATCATCATGATGTACATACCTGATGGCAAAATACTTAATCAGCTTCTCAGATAAATTCCTCCAGATTATCTGATCCAATACCTGAGACGGGTTCGTAGCATCTATCGATGTTCAAATCCTATTCACCAACGTTCCCATATACACCACAAACGAAATCATCTGGGAAAACGTGTACAACCAACCAGAGACATACCCACCAAGCGTCCCACACACCACTCTACAGCCAATTCTGGAAGCCAGCACAACACAGGCTCCGTTCTGACACATATCACTGACCGCTGTGACCACTCTCCATGTATTCTGGAGTTTGTTTTTCACCTCTATCCATCCCGCTGTAAGTACATAATCTCGCACCTAGTTAGTTCATCTGATCACATCCTCAGAAATGTCCCTATTCTAACGGCATCTCTAACCCCCAGTAGCTCCTTCTAAGCGTAAATACTGGCACCTCAGGAACGTTCACTGAAATAACTTATGTAACTTCTGACTTTTCTCGGGTAAATTAATGTCTCTTACATGGTAATGTTCCTGTCTCCTCCAAACGCATAGCAAACGTTATTCTTCCTCCAAGACGACCTCTTCATCCAGTCCATGGTTCAACCGTTCTTTTGCTGATGCCATTCAGGCAAGGGATTAGGCATATCGAGCTATGGAAAACTCTCCTTTGTCTGACTTTCATTCAACTTTTATGACTGCTCGTAGTCACTGCAACAAGTTATCCCTGAGGCAAAATGTTCACTTATTCAAAGGAAGTGCGATAACCTCTCCTCGTCATCCACTTATAGGTCTTTCTGGTCTTTAGCTAAGGGCATCTGTAACAACTTCTGTCGCTTACCTTTCCTTCACTTTTCCGTTCTGACGGTACCATATCTGTCTCTGCCGTAGACAAAGAACTCCTCTTTGATTCCCGTTTCTCTAACTCCACCTTGGATGACTCCAACATTCTTTCACCCCTTCATGCTCTCCTTACTAATCCTATGACCCTCCCCATAATCTCTTTTCGGACTGTCCGAAAAGCACTTCTCTTCCTGGATACAAGCAAGGCTAGTGGGCCTGACGGCATCTTTCCCCGTTTATTAATGGACTGTACCTCTGACCTTACACCTGTGCTTGATCATCTATTTTGCTGTTTAAAAACCAAAACTTAATCTTTTCCTTGGAAGCATGCATTGATGCATCCCATCCCTAAGAAGAGTGACAGTTCTAACCACTCAAACTATCATCCTATTGATATGACATCTACCATTTGCAAAGTCTTTGAATCCCTCTTCAACTCTTATATCCACAGATACCTCAAAACTCACTGTCTTCTCTCTAATCACCGGTATGACTTCCGTAAGGCTAGAGCCACTGGTGATATTCTCTCCTATCTTACTAGTGTTTGGTCATCATCCCTGGCAGATTTTGGGGAGTCATTTGTAGTTGCCCTTAACATATCCAAAGCTTTTGACAGGGTATGGCATCAGGGTCTCATCTCTAAGCTCCCTTTTTTTTGGCGTTCCTTCTTAATTTGCTCCTTCGTATCTAGCTTCCTCTCCGGCTGATCTATCTCCGTGGTTGTTGATGGATCAACCTCCCCCACTCTCATCCATCAACAGCGGTGTCCCTCAAGGTTTCTCCTTTTGTTCAATGATTTCCTTTCCTTCCCAAACAATCCAGTGCGCTCATACACTGACGACTCAATTTTGTTTCTTCTCTCATTCGATATGCATCTCGTCTTGGCACAGCTTCGTCAGTAAACTCAGACTTGGACGGGATATCTCAGTGGGGTAGATGAAATCTAGTTAAGTTAATGCCTCCAAGACCTAGTTTCTAACAATCTATCAAAAAATTCATAACTCTCGTTTATCCTTTAGCGGTTCTGTTATTCTTCCTCTTGACTCAGCGAACATACTTGTTATTGCTGTAACATCCACTTTTTCTTGGAAACCCCATGCTATGGGAAAAATTGTTAAGTCTGCTTCTTAAAAACTTGGTGTCCTGTTTTGACGTCGAAACTTCTTTTCTTCTGAACAGTTATTACGTTCATACAAATGATCGATTAGTCCTTGTAATGAGAAGTCATCTACTTCTGTGTGAAGCGCTCTACTTCTGTGTGCCCTTTCGCTATTGTGTGTTGTTATAGCATATAGATGGAACGCTCTTTTAAGAGTAAGGTAAGTCTTCTGGACAGTAGTCCAGAAGACTTACCCCGTATATATATATATATATATATATATATATATATATATATATATATATATATATATATATATATATATATATATATATATATATTTATATATATATATATATATATATATATATATATATATATATATATATATATAAATATATATATATATATATATATATATATATATATATAAGGAAAAGGAGATGGAGAAAGTATTTTGAAGGTTTGGTGAATGTGTTTGATGATAGAGTGGCAGATATAGGTGTTTTGGTCGAGGTGGTGTACAAAGTGAGAGGGTTAGAGAAAATGATTTGGTAAATAGAGAAGAGGTAGTAAAAGCTTTACGGAAGATGAAAGCCGGCAAAGCAGCAGATTTGGATGGTATTGCAGTGGAATTTATTAAAAAAGGGGGTGACTGTATTGTTGACTGGTTGGTAAGGTTACTTAATGTGTGTATGATTCTTGGTGAGGTGCCTGAGGATTGGCGGAATGCTTGCATAGTGCCATTGTACAAAGGCAAAGGGGATAAGAGTGAGTGCTCAAATTACAGAGGTATAAGTTTGTTGAGTATTCCTGGTAAATTATATGGGAGGGTATTGCTTGAGAGGGTGAAGGCATTTACAGAGAATCAGATTGGGGAAGAGCAGTGTGGTTTCAGAGGTGGTAGAGGATGTGTCGATCAGGTGTTTGCTTTGAAGAATGTATGTGAGAAATACTTAGAAAAACAAATGGATTTGTATGTAGCATTTATGGATCTGGAGAAGGCATATGATAGAGTTGATAGAGATGCTCTGTGGAAGGTTTTAAGAATATATGGTGTTGGAGGCAAGTTGTTAGAAGCAGTGAAAAGTTTTTATCGAGGATGTAAGGCATGTGCACGTGTAGGAAGAGAGGAAAGTGATTGGTTCTCATTGAATGTAGGTTTGCGGCAGGAGTGTGTGATGTGTCCATGGTTATTTAATTTGTTTATGGATGGGGTTGTTAGGGAGGTGAATGAAAGAGTTTTGGAAAGAGGGGCAAGTATGCAGTCTGTTGTGGATGAGAGAGCTTGGGAAGTGAGTCAGTTGTTGTTCGCTGTTGATACAGCGCTGGTGGCTGAATCATGTAAGAAACGGCAGAAGCTGGTGACTGAGTTTGGTAAAGTGTGCGAAAGAAGAATGTTAAGAGTAAATGTGAATAAGAGCAAGGTTATTACGTACAGTAGGGTTGAGGGTCAAGTCAACTGGGAGGTAAGTTTGAATGGAGAAAAACTGGAGGAAGTAAAGTGTTGTAGATATCTGAGAGTGGATCTGGCAGCGGATGGAACCATGGAAGAGGCAATGGATCATAGTGTGGGGTAGGGGGCGAAAATTCTGGGAGCCTTGAAGAATGTTTGGAAGTCGAGAACATTATCTCGGAAAGCAAAAATGGGTATGTTTGAAGGAATAGTGGTTCCAACAATGTTGTATGGTTGCGAGGCGTGGGCTATGGATAGAGTTGTGCGAAGGGGGGTGGATGTGCTGGAAATGAGATGTTTGAGAACAATATGTGGTGTGAGGTGGTTTGATCGAGTAAGTAATGTAAGGGTAAGAGAGATGTGTGGAAATAAAAAGAGTGTGGTTGAGAGAGCAGAAGAGGGTGTTTTGAAATGGTTTGGTCACATGGAGAGAATGAGTGAGGAAAGATTGACCAAGAGGATATATGTGTCGGAGGTGGAGGGAACGAGAAGTGGGAGACCAAATTGGAGGTGGAAGGATGGAGTGAAAAAGAGTTTGAGTGATCGGGGCCTGAACATGTAGGAGGATGAAAGGCGTGCAAGGAATAGAGTGAATTGGAACGATGTGGTATACC
>NC_092288.1:19494731-19499334 GCF_036320965.1 Panulirus ornatus | reverse complement strand
ACCATAATCTATACATACATTAATTAACCTTACAACAATGGCAACATTACAGTGAACCTCTTTTTAAATAAGTTCCACTGCATACTACCAAACCTGCTGCCTTGCCGGCTTTCATCTTCCGCAAGGCTTTTACTACCTCTTCTCTGTTTACCAAATAATTTCCTAAACCATTCACTTTCCACACCCCCTCGACAAAAACACATATATCTGCCACTCAATCATCGAACTTATTCAACAAATCTTCAAGACACTCACTCTATCTCCTTTCACATCCCATACTTCTTATCACCTCCCCATTAACCCCGTTCATGAGAGTTCCCTTTTGCTCCTCGTGTCATACGCCACTTTATTTTCCTCCTTCCAAAACATCTTTTATTTCTCCCTGAAATTTAATGATACTCTCTCACCCCAACTCTCATTTGTCTATTTTTATCACCTCTTACCTTATCTCTTGACCTCTGCCTCTTTCTTTTTATACAGCACCCACTCATTTGCATTTTTTTTCCCTGAATAATTGTCCAAATGCCTCTCTCTTCTCTTTCACTAATAATCTTACTACCCATTTCTAATCAACCTAATTCCCACGCTTCTCATACCACAAGCATCTTTGAGCAAGCTTCATCTGCTTTTCGAAATCACATCCATTCCTCCCCCACTACCCTTTAACTCCACTTTGTCTCACCTTTTTCCATTCGGTACTCAGTCTCTCCTGGTACTTCCTCACACAAGTCTCCTTTCCCAAGCTCACGTTTGTTCACCAATTCTCTTGACCCCAACATTCTGTCCTTCTTTTCTTTAAACCCCTACAATTCTTAACCTTGCTTCCAAAAGATAATGATCTGACATCCCTCCGTTGCACCTCTCAACACAATTACTATCAGGATTCTCTCTTTCGCGCGCCTATCAAATAACACGTAATCCAATAATGCTCTCTGGCCTTCGCTCCCACTTACATACGTATATTTTTTATATCTCGCTTTTTAGACTAGGAATTCCCTATCACCAGTTATTTTTTGACATAAATCTACAAGCTCTTCTCCATTTCCATGTACAACACTGAACACCCCATGTATACCAATTAATTCCCTCAACTGTCACCATTACTAAAACTTTGCTTTCAAATCACCCTTCACTATAACCCGGTTCTTGTGCATCAAAACCAATAACCACTCATTCAGCTCTCCGTAATAATCTTGCTCTCATGATCTTTTCTCATGCCAGGTGCATATGCACTATAATCAACCATCACTCTCCATCAACTTTCAGTTTTACCCATATCAATCTAGAATTTACTTCTTACACTTCTTTTTTATACTCCCACAACGCCTGTTTCAAGGAGTATTAGTACTAATTTCCGTGCACTTATCACCTCACTACCCCATGTCTTTACTCCCAAGACATGCCCAAACCACTCTTCCCTTTCCCTTGAGCTTGTTTCAGTCAGAGCCAAAACAATTCCAGGTTCCTTTCTCAAACATACTACTTATCTCTCCTTTTTTATCCTTCTTTGTTACATTCACACCATTTAGACACCACAATATGAGCCTTCTGAGGAGGATAAGACTCCCCGCGTGGACTCCTTCTGTTTCCCCTTTTAGAAAGTTAAAATTTCAAGGAAAGGAGTGTTTCTGGCCCCCGCTCCCGTCCCCTTTAGTCTCTTTCTACGACACGTGAGAATGCGTGGGAAGTATTGTTCTCCCCTATCCCAGGGGGGGATATATATTTTATATTTATATTATTTTTTTTTTTTTTTTTTTTTTTTTTTTTTATACTTTGTCACTGTCTCCGCGTTTGCGAGGTAGCGCAGGAAACAGACGGAAAGAAATGGCCCAACCCCCCCCCCACCATCACTGTACTTAACACGTCCACACACGCAAAATATACTTAACCTACACAGTTTCCATGGTGTACCCCAGACGCTTCACATGCCTTGATTCACTCCACTGACAGCACCTCAACCCCTGTATACCACATCGCTCCAATTCACTCTATTCCTTGCCCTCCCCCCCTTTCACCCTCCTGCATGTTCAGGCCCCGATCACACAATAATTCTTTTTCACTCCATCTTTCCTCCTCCAATTTGGTTACCTCTTTCCTGTTACCCTCCACCTCCGACAAATATATCATCTTGGTCAATCTTTCCGCTATCATTTCTACATGTGCCCAAACCATTTCAAACACCTCTTCTGCTCTCAACCACGCTCTTTTTATGTTCCACACATCTCTCTTACACCTTACGTTTACTTACTCGATAAAACCCCACCTCACACCACTCTTTGCCTCAAACATCCTTTTCCAGGACCTCCATCCTCCTGCGCCACAAACTCTATCCATAGCCCACGCCTCGCACCTTACAAAAATTGTTTGGTACACTATTCCTTCAAACATAACCCATTTTTGCTTCCGAGATAATGTTCTCGACTTCACACATTTTTTTAAGGCTCCCAAAAATTTTCGCCCCTCCACCCACCCTTTGATTCACTTCCGCTTCCATGGTTCCTCCGCTGACTGATACACTCCCAGATATCTAAGAACACTTCACTTCCTCCTGTTTTTCTCCATTCAAACTCACCTTCCCAATTGACTTGACCCTCAAACCTACTGTACCTAATAACTTGCTCTTATTCAATTTACTCTTAACTTTCTTCTCCACCACACTTTACCAAACTCAGTCACCAGCTTCTGCGTTTCTCACTTGAATCAGCCACAGCGCTGTATCAGCTGCGTTCAACAACTGACTCACTTCCAAGTCTCTCATCCCCACAGATTTATACTTGCCCTATTTCCGGACTCTTGCCATTTACCTCCTAACAAACCCCATCCATAAACAAATTAAAAAACCATGGAGACATCACACACCCTGGCCGCAAAACCTATATATATATATATATATATATATGATATTATATATATATATATATATTCTTTCTTCTTTAAACTATTCGCCAATTTCCCGCTTAGCGAGGTAGCGTTAAGAACAGAGGCCTGGCCTTTGGAGGGAATCCCTTACCTGGCCCAAATTTCTGTTCCTTCTTTTGGAAAATTAAAAAAAAAGTGAGGGGATGGTATATTCCAGACACCGCTCCCTCCCCTTGTGTCGCACTTTCTACGGACACGCAGGTAATACGTGGGAAGTATTCTTTTCCCCGATTCCTCAAATAATATAATTTGATGAAATTTTTTTAATAATACTTTGTTGCACTCTTCCGTGCTAGCGAGTCAGCACAAGTAACAGACAAATGAAATGGCCCATCCCTCCTACATACACATGAGTTTTACATACACTTCCACACACGCCACACATACATACCTATGCATCTCAAACGTTTTACAACATATCACACAGACACATACATTATATACACATGTTAACATATTCTTACTGTCTGCACTTATTCCATTCCTATACCACCCGCCACAAATGATATAACAACCCCTCCCCTGGCTTATGGCCAGTAGCGCTAGGAAAAAAGAACAGCAAAGGGCAAATTCATTCACACTCAGTCTCTAGCTGTCATGGATAATGCACCAAATCCAAGCTCCCTTTCCACATCTAGGCCCACAAAACTTTCCATGGTTTACCCCAAGGACTCCTCACATGCCTGGTTCAATCCACCGCCAGCACGTCGACCCGTCACACCACATCGTTCCAATTCACTCTATTCCCGCACGCCCCCACCTCCAGCCGTTCAGGCCCGACCACCCAAAACCTTTATCACTCCTTCTTTCCACCTCTCAAATGACAACAAATATCTGGAGTTGACGAAAATTAGTTAGACTGATTGAAATGAGCAATTATAATAATGAATGATGATTATACTGATATGAGGGTGCAAAGCAATTCTTATTCACCTGGATTAAAGTGAAAAACATGTTAGCAAAAACACATGAATGATAATAATTGTAATCCATCATATACAAATCACGTTCCAGTATTATAAAATGAAAAAAAAAATCATGGGACAATCTTCTTGGTAACTGTGCATGTAGAAACCAACATCATTTGTTATATTCAAAGCTTCCCCTACATTGGACGTTTCTTTTGTCAGCTCACGTTCGCAGTGCTGATAATGTTGCTTTTCCCTTTCTGTTGTGCAATTTAACAATAAACTAAGAAGCAAGACTCCCTGGTTGTTACGTCATATTGCATGTACTCTTTTCCCCATTTGATATTCTAACGATGGGAATTCAGAAGTGTGTTGCTTAAAAATGCATAATTTCCCTCCATAAAAATTCTTCTGGAAGTACAGTAAATGGTCACTTAAAATAGCATTTTTATGAATATCAATATATTCGAAGATAAAAGGCAAGTCAGGTATCACACTAGTCCCCTATCACACATTAACAATCACACTACCTTCATTCTGATAAACCATGGCAAAATACATACTGCCAAAGAAATGACTATGACATGATACTGTGAGCAGTAAGCTGTTACAATAACCTATGTTTACTATGGAAATGACATCACAGGTTAGGCAACCCCTTTCTCTTATATATATATATTTTTTTTTTTTTTCTTTCTTTCTATCTATTCGCCATTTTCCGCATTAGAGAGGTAACGCTAAGAACAGAGGATGGGCCTTTGAGGGAATATCCTCAC
>NC_092288.1:19479731-19489731 GCF_036320965.1 Panulirus ornatus | reverse complement strand
GTTGGTTTACATGCACAGTTACCAAGAAGATTGTCCATGATTTGTTTTTTCATTTTATAATTCTGTAACGTGATTGTATATGATGGTTTTCAATTATTATCATTCATGTGTTTTGCTAACATGTTTTTCACTTTATCCAGGTGTATAGTAGGAATTGCTTTGCACCCTCATATCATTATAATCATCATTCATTATTATATTGCTCATTTCATTCAGTCTACTAATTTTCGTCAACTCCAGATATTTGTTGTCATTTGAGAGGTGGAAAGATGGAGTGAGAAAGGGTTTTGGGTGGTCGGGGCCTGAACGTGCTGGAGGGTGGGGGGCGTGCGGGGAATAGAGTGAATTGGAACGATGTGGTGTGCCGGGGTCGACGTGCTGGCGGTGGATTGAACCAGGGCATGTGAGGTGTCTGGGGTAAACCATGGAAAGTTTTGTGGGGCCTAGATGTGGAAAGGGAGCTGTGGTTTTGGTGCATTATACATGACAGCTAGAGACTGAGTGTGAATGAATTTGGCCTTTGCTGTCTTTTCCTAGCGCTACCTTGCGCATATGCAGGGGGAGGGGGTTGTTATTTCATGTGTGGCGGGGTGGTGATAGGAATGAATAAGTGCAGACAGTATGAATTATGTACATGTGTATATATGTATGTGTCTGTGTGTATATGTATGTATACGTTGAGATGCATAGGTATGTATGTGTGCGTGTGTGGAAGTGTATGTATATGCATGTGTATGTTGGTGGGATGGGCCATTCTTTTGTCTGTTTCCTTGTGCTGACTCGCTAGCACGGAAGAGTGCAACAAAGTATAATTAAAAATATTATCTATTATATTATTTGAGGGAATAGGGGAGAAAGAATACTTCCCACGTATTACCTGCGTGTCGTAGAAGGCGACTAAAAGGGGAGGGAGCGGGGGGCTGGAAATCCTCCCCTCTCATTTTTTTTAATTTTCCAAAAGAAGGAACAGAGAATTGGGCCAGGTAAGGGTATTCCCTCAAAGGCCCAGGCCTCTGTTCTTAACGCTACCTCGCTAATGCGGGAAATGGCGAATAGTTTGAAAGAAAGAAAGAATATATATATATATATATATATATATATATATATATATATATATATATAGGTTTGCGGCAGGGGTGTGTGATGTCTCCATGGTTGTTTAATTTGTTTATGGATGGGGTTGTTAGGGAGGTAAATGCAAGAGTCCTGGAAAGAGGGGCAAGTATGAAATCTGTTGGGGATGAGAGAGCTTGGGAAGTGAGTCAGTTGTTGTTCGCTGATGATACAGCGCTGGTGGCTGATTCATGTGAGAAACTGCAGAAGCTGGTGACTGAGTTTGGTAAAGTGTGTGGAAGAAGAAAGTTAAGAGTAAATGTGAATAAGAGCAAGGTTATTAGGTACAGTAGGGTTGAGGGTCAAGTCAATTGGGAGGTGAGTTTGAATGGAGAAAAACTGGAGGAAGTGAAGTGTTTTAGATATCTGGGAGTGGATCTGTCAGCGGATGGAACCATGGAAGCGGAAGTGGATCATAGGGTGGGGGAGGGGGCGAAAATTTTGGGAGCCTTGAAAAATGTGTGGAAGTCGAGAACATTATCTCGGAAAGCAAAAATGGGTATGTTTGAAGGAATAGTGGTTCCAACAATGTTGTATGGTTGCGAGGCGTGGGCTATGGATAGAGTTGTGCGCAGGAGGATGGATGTGCTGGAAATGAGATGTTTGAGGACAATGTGTGGTGTGAGGTGGTTTGATCGAGTAAGTAACGTAAGGGTGAGAGAGATGTGTGGAAATAAAAAGAGCGTGGTTGAGAGAGCAGAAGAGGGTGTTTTGAAATGGTTTGGGCACATGGAGAGAATGAGTGAGGAAAGATTGACCAAGAGGATATATGTGTCGGAGGTGGAGGGAACGAGGAGAAGAGGGAGACCAAATTGGAGGTGGAAAGATGGAGTGAAAAAGATTTTGTGTGATCGGGGCCTGAACATGCAGGAGGGTGAAAGGAGGGCAAGGAATAGAGTGAATTGGAGTGATGTGGTATACAGGGGTTGACGTGCTGTCAGTGGAGTGAATCAAGGCATGTGAAGCGTCTGGGGTAAACCATGGAAAGCTGTGTAGGTATGTATATTTGCGTGTGTGGACGTGTGTATGTACATGTGTATGGGGGGGGGGGGGGTTGGGCCATTTCTTTCGTCTGTTTCCTTGCGCTACCTCGCAAACGCGGGAGACAGCGACAAAGTATAAAAAAAAAAAAAAAAAAAAAAAAAAAAATATATATATATATATATATATATCCCTGGGGATAGGGGAGAAACAATACTTCCCACGCATTCTCACGTGTCGTAGAAGACGACTAAAGGGGACGGGAGCGGGGGGCCAGAAACACTCCTTTCCTTGAATTTTAACTTTCTAAAAGGGGAAACAGAAGGAGTCACGCGGGGAGTGCTTATCCTCCTCGAAGGCTCAGATTGGGGTGTCTAAATGTGTGTGAATGTAACAAAGATGAGAAAAAAGGAGAGATAGGTAGTATGTTTGAGGAAAGGAACCTGGATGTTTTGGCTCTGACTGAAACGAAGCTCAAGGGTAAAGGGGAAGAGTGGTTTGGGAATGTCTTGGGAGTAAAGTCAGGGGGTAGTGAGGTGATAAGTGCACGGAAATTAGTACTATTACTCCTGAAACAGGAGTTGTGGGAGTATATAATAGAGTGTAAGAAAGTAAATTCTAGATTGATATGGGTAAAACTGAAAGTTGATGGAGAGTGATGGGTGATTATTGGTGCATATGCACCTGGGCATGAGAAGAAAGATCATGAGAGGCAAGAGTTTTCGGAGCAGCTGAATGAGTGTGTTAGTGGTTTTGATGCACAAGACCGGGTTATAGTGAAGGGTGATTTGAATGCAAAGTTGAGTAATGTGACAGTTGAGGGAATAATTGGTATACATGGGGTGTTCAGTGTTGTAAATGGAAATGGTGAAGAGCTTGTAGATTTATGTGCTGAAAAAGAACTGGTGATAGGGAATTCCTAGTTTAAAAAGCGAGATATATATAAGTATACGTATGTAAGTGGGAGAGATGGCCAGAGAGCATTATTGGATTACGTGTTATTTGATAGGCGCGCGAAAGAGAGATTCCTGGATGTTAATGTGTTGAGAGGTGCAACTGGAGGGATGTCTGATCATTATCTTTTGGAAGCGAAGGTGAAGATTTGTAGGGGTTTTAAGAAAAGAAGACAGAATGTTGGGGTCAAGAGATTGGTGAGACTAAGTGAGCTTGGGAAGGAGACTTGTGTGAGGAAGTACCAGGAGAGACTGAGTACCGAATGGAAAAAGGTGAGAACAAAGGAGGTAAGGGGAGTGGGGGAGGAATGGGATGGATTTCGGAAAGCAGTGATGGCTTGCTCAAAAGATGCTTGTGGTATGAGAAGCGTGGGAATAGGTTGATTAGAAAGGGTAGTAAGATTATTAGTGAAAGAGAAGAGAGAGGCATTTGGACAATTATTGCAGGGAAAAAATGCAAATGAGTGGGAGATGTATAAAAGAAAGAGGCAGGAGGTCAAGAGAAAGGTGTAAGAGGTGAAAAATAGGACAAATGAGAGTTGGGGTGAGAGAGTATCATTAAATTTCAGGGAGAAATAAAAGATGTTTTGGAAGGAGGTAAATAAAGTGCGTATGACAAGAGAGCAAATGGGAACTTCATTGAACGGGGTTAATGGGGAGGTGATAAGAAGTAGTGGTGATGTGAGAAGGAGATAGAGTGAGTGTCTTGAAGGTTTGTTGAATATGTTTGATGATAGAGTGGCAGATATATGGTGTTTTGGTCGAGGGGGTGTGGAAAGTGAGATGGTTAGGGAAAATTATTTGGTAAACAGAGAAGAGGTAGTAAAAGCCTTGCGGAAGATGAAAGCCGGCAAGGCAGCAGGTTTGGATAGTATTGCAGTGGAACTTATTTAAAAAGAGGTTCACTGTATTGTTGACTTGTTGGTAAGGTTATTTAATGTATGTATGATTCATGGTGAGGTGCCTGAGGATTGGCGGAATTCTTGCATAGTGCCATTGTACAAAAGCAAAGGGGATAAGAGTGTGCTCAAATTACAGAGGTTATGTTTCTTCAGTATTCCTGGTAAATTATATGGGAGAGTATTGATTGAGAGGGTGAAGGCATGTACAGAGCATCAGATTGGGGAAGAGCAGTGAAGTTTCAGAAGTAGTAGAGGATGTGTGGATCAGGTGTTTGCTTTGAAGAATGTATGTGAGAAATATTTAAAAAAGCAAATGGATTTGTATGTAGCATTTATGGATCTGAAGAAGGCATATGATAGAGTTGATAGAGATGCTCTGTGGAAGGTATTACGAATATACATATGGGGTGGGAGGCAAGTTGTTAGAAGCAGTGAAAAGTTTTTCTCGAGGATGTAAGGCATATGCACGTGTAGGAAGAGAGGAAAGTGATTAGTTCTCAGGGAATATAGGTTTCCGGCAGGGGTGCGTGATGTCTCCATGGTTGTTTAATCTGTTTATGGATGTGGTTGTTAGGGAGGTGAATGCAAGAGTTTTGGAAAGAGAGGGAAGTATGCAGTCTTTGTGGATGAGAGAGCTTGGGAAGTGAGTCAGTTGTTGTTCGCTGATGATACAGCGCTGGTGGGTGATTTATGTGAGAAACTGCAGAAGCTGGTGACTGAATTTGATAAAGTGTGTGCAAAAAGAAAGTTAAGAGTAAATGTGAATAAGAGCAAGGTTATTAGGTACAGTAGGGTTGAGTGTCAAGTCAATTGTGAGGTAAGCTTGAATGGAGAAAAACTGGAGGTAGTGAAGTCATTTAGATATCTGGGAATGGATCTGGTAGCGGATGGAACCATGGAATCGGAAGTGATTCATAGGGTGGAGAGGGGGCGAAAATTCTGGGACCCTTAAAGAATGTTTGGAAGTCGAGCACATTACCTCGGAAAGCAAAAATGGGTATGTTTGAAGGAATAGTTTTTCAAACAATGTTGTATGGTTGCGAGACGTGGGCTATGGATAGAATTGTGCGCCGGAGGGTGGTTTTTCTGGAAATGAGATGTTTGAGGACAATATGTAGTGTGAGGTGGTTTGATCGAGTAAGTAATAATAGTGTAAGAGAGATGTGTGGTAATAAAAAGAGTGTGGTTGAGGGAGCAGAAGAGGGTGTTTTGAAATGGTTTGGTGACATGGAGAGAATGAGTGAGGAAAGATTGACCAAGAGGATATATGTGTCAACGATGAAGCGAACGAGGAGAAGTGGGAGACCAAATTGGAGTTGGAAAGATGGAGTGAAAAAGATTTTGAGTGATCGGGGCCTGAACATGCAGGAGGGTGAAAGGCATGCAAAGAATAGAGTGAATTGGAACGATATGGTATACCGGGGTTAACGTGCGTCAATGGATTGAAGCAGGGAATGTGAAGCGTCTGTGGTAAACAATGGAAAGTTCTGTGGGACCTGGATGTGGAAAGGGAACTGTGCTTTCGGTGCATTATTACATGACATCAGTAGACTGGGTGTGAACGAATGGGGACTTTGTTGTCTTTTCCTAGCGCTACCTCGCGCACATAAGGGGGGAGGGGGTTGATATTCCATGTGTGGTGAGGGAATAAATAAAGGAGAACAGTATGAATTTTATACATGTGTATATATGTATACGTCTGTTTGTGTATATATATATGTGTACATTGAGATGCATAGGTATGAATATTTGCGTGTGTAGACGTGTACGTATATACATGTGTATGTGGGTGGGTTGGGCCATTTTTTCGTCTGTTTCCTTGTGTACCTCGCTAACGCGGAAGACAGCGACAAAGCAAATTAAATAAATGAATAAATATATATATATATATATATATATATATATATATATATATATATATATATATATATATATATATATATAAATATATATATATATATATATATATATATATATATATATATATATATATATATATATATATATATATATATATATATATATATATATATATATATATATATATATATATATATATATATATATATATATATATACTTTCACTGCTTCTAACAACTTTCCTCCCACACCATATATTCTTAATACCTTCCCCAGATCATCTCTATCAACTCTATCATATGCCTTCTCCAGATCCATAAATGCTACATACAAATCCATTTGCTTTTCTAAGTTTTTCTCACATACATTCTTCAAAGCAAACACCTGATCCACACATCCTCTACCACTTCTGAAACCACACTGCTCTTCCCCAATCTGATGCTCTGTACATGCCTTCACCCTCTCAATCAATACCCTCCCATATAATTTACCAGGAATACTCAACAAACTTATACCTATGTAATTTGAGCACTCACTCTTATCCCCTTTGCCTTTGTACAATGGCACTATGCACGCATTCCGCCAATCCTCAGGCACCTCACCATGAGTCATACATACATTAAATAACCTTACCAACCAGTCAACAATACAGTCACCCCCTTTTTTTAATAATTCCACTGCAATACCATCCAAACCTGCTGCCTTGCCGGCTTTCATCTTCCGCAAAGCTTTCACTACCTCTTCTCTGTTTACCAAATCATTTTCCCTAACCCTCTCACTTTGCACACCACCTCGACCAAAATACCCTATATCTGCCAATCTATCATCAAACACATTCAACAAACCTTGAAAATACTCACTCCATCTCCTTCTCACATCACCACTACCTGTTATCACCTCCCCATTTGCGCCCTTCACTGAAGTTCCCATTTACTCCCTTGTCTTACGCACTTTATTTACCTCCTTCCAGAACATCTTTTTATTCTCCCTAAAATTTAATGATATTCTCTCACCCCAACTCTCATTTGCCCTTTTTTTCACCTCTTGCACCTTTCTCTTGACCTCCTGTCTCTTTCTTTTATACATCTCCCACTCAATTGCATTTTTTCCCTGCAAAAATCGTCCAAATGCCTCTCTCTTCTCTTTCACTTATCGAGGATGTAAGGCATATGTACGTGTAGGAAGAGAGGAAAGTGATTGGTTCTCAGTGAATGTAGGTTTGCGGCAGGGGTGTGTGATGTCTCCATGGTTGTTTAATTTGTTTATGGATGCGGTTGTTAGGGAGGTAAATGCAAGAGTTTTGGAAAGAGGGGCAAGTATGAAGTCTGTTGGGGATGAGAGAGCTTGGGAAGTGAGTCAGTTGTTGTTCGCTGATGATACAGCGCTGGTGGCTGATTCATGTGAGAAACTGCAGAAGCTGGTGACTGAGTTTGGTAAAGTGTGTGGAAGAAGAAAGTTAAGAGTAAATGTGAATAAGAGCAAGGTTATTAGGTACAGTAGGGTTGAGGGTCATGTCAATAGGGAGGTGAGTTTGAATGGAGAAAAACTGGAGGAAGTGAAGTGTTTTAGATATCTGGGAGTGGATCTGGCAGCGGATGGAACCATGGAAGCGGAAGTGGATCATAGGGTGGGGGAGGGGGAGAAAATTTTGGGGGCCTTGAAGAATGTGTGGAAGTCGAGAACATTATCTCGGAAAGCAAAAATGTGTATGTTTGAAGGAATAGTGGTTCCAACAATGTTGTATGGTTGCGAGGCGTGGGCTATGGATAGAGTTGTGCGCAGGAGGATGGATGTGCTGGAAATGAGATGTTTGAGGACAATGTGTGGTGTGAGGTGGTTTGATCGAGTGAGTAACGTAAGGGTAAGAGAGACGTGTGGAAATAAAAAGAGCGTGGTTGAGATAGCAGAAGATGGTGTTTTGAAGTGGTTTGGGCACATGGAGAGAATGAGTGAGGAAAGATTGACCAAGAGGATATATGTGTCGGAGGTGGAGGGAACGAGGAGAAGAGGGAGACCAAATTGGAGGTGGAAAGATGGAGTGAAACAGATTTTGTGTGATCGGGGCCTGAACATGCAGGAGGGTGAAAGGAGGGCAAGGAATAGAGTGAATCGGAGCGATGTGGTATACCGGGGTTGATTTGCTGTCAGTGGATTGAATCAAGGCATGTGAAGCGTCTGGGGTAAACCATGGAAAGCTGTGTAGGTATGTATATTTGCGTGTGTAGACGTATGTATATACATGTGTATGGGGGGGTTGGGCAATTTCTTTCGTCTGTTTCCTTGCGACAGCGACAAAGTATAATAAAAAGAAAATAATATATATATATATATATATATATATATATATATATATATATTTTTTTTTTTTTTTTTTTTTTTGCTTTGTCGCTGTCTCCCGCATTTGCGAGGTAGCGCAAGGAAACACACCAAAGAAATGGCCCAACCCACCTACATACACATGTATATACATACGTCCACACACGCAAATATACATACCTACACAGCTTTCCATAGGTTACCCCAGACGTTTCCCATGCCCTGATTCAATCCACTGACAGCACGTCAACCCCATTATACCACATCGATCCAGTTCAGTCTATTCCTTGCCCTCCTTTCACCATCCTGCATATTCAGGCCCCGATCACACAAAATCTTTTTCACTCCATCTTTCCAACTCCAATTTCGTCTCCCACTTCTCCACGTTCCCTCCACCTCCGACACATATATCCTCTTGGTCAATCTTTCCTCACTCATTCTCTCCATGTGCCCAAACTATTTCAAAACACCCTCTTCTGCTCTTTCAACCACGCTTTTTTTATTTCCACACATCTCTCTTACCCTTACGTTACTTACTCGATGAAACCACCTCACAGCACACATTGTCCTCAAACATCTCATTACCAGCGCATCCATCCTCCTGCGCACAATTCTATCCATAGCCCACGCCTCGCAACCATACAACATTGTTGGAACCACTATTCCTTCAAACATACGCATTTTTGCTTTCCGAGATAATGTTCTCGACTTCCACACATTCTTCAAGGCTCCCACGATTTTCGCCCCCTCCCCCACCCTATGATAAATGGTGCATATTAATGGTGCATATGCACCTGGGCATGAGAAGAAAGATCATGAGAGGCAGGTGTTTTGGGAGCAGCTGAATGAGTGTGTTAGTGGATATGATGCAAAAGACCGGGTTATAGTGATGGGTGATTTGAATGCAAAGGTGAGTAATGTGGCAGTTGAGGGAATAATTGTTATACAATGAGTGTTCAGTGTTGTAAATGGAAATGCTGAAGCGCTTGTACATTTATGTCCTCAAAAAGGCCTGGTGATTGGGAATGCCTGGTTTAAAAAGCGAGATATACATAAGTATACGTATGTAAGTAGGAGAGATGGCCAGAGAGCGTTATTGGATTACATGTTAATTGATAGACGCACGAAAGAGAGACTTTTGGATGTTAATGTGCTGAGAGGTGCAACTGGAGGGATGTCTGATCATCATCTTGTGGAGGCGAAGGTGAAGATTTGTGGGGGTTTTCAGAAAAGAAGAGAGAATGTTAGGGTGAAGAGAGTGGTGAGAGTAAGTGAGCTTGGGAAGGAGACTGTGTGCAAGTACCAAGAGAGACTGAGTACAGAATGAAAAAAGGTGAGAACAAAGGAGGTAAGGAGAGTGGGGGAGGAATGGGATGTATTTAGGGAAGCAGTGATGGCTTTCGCAAAAGATGCTTGTGGTATGAGAAGCGTGGGAAGTGGGGTGATTAGAAAAGGTAGTGAGTGGTGGGATGAAGAAGTAAGAATATTAGTAAAAGAGAAGAGAGAGGCATTTGGACGATTTATGCAGTGAAAAAATGCAAATGAGTGGGATCGGTATAAAAGAAAGAGGCAGGAGGTCAAGAGAAAGGTGCAAGGGGTGAAAAAGAGGGCAAATGAGAGTTTGGGTGAGAGAGTATCATTAAATTTCAGGGAGAATAAAAAGATGTTTTGGAAGGAGGTAAATAAAGTGCGTAAGACAAGGGAGCAAATGGGAACTTCAGTGAAGGGGGCTAATGGGGAGGTGATAACAAGTAGTGGTGATGTGAGAAGGAGATGGAGTGATTATTTTGAGGGTTTGTTGAATGTGTTTGATGATAGAGTGGCAGATATATGGTGTAAAAGGGTGTATAGGAGGTAAAGTGTTTTAGATATCTA